>NC_054375.1:15948996-15998231 GCF_017654675.1 Xenopus laevis | reverse complement strand
CCAGAACTCCTCGCCCTGTTCCTCTCGTTAAGTCCAGGTGGCATCTGAGTAAGCTGAGCGCTCCTCCCGAAGCCAAAGGCGGTCACACTACTGGTGAAGCCGAGACCAGGAGCATCTGTTCTGGTTTAGGGTGCCGACCGTGACACTTTGACATGCTAGTCTCTACACTTGTTGGCACATCAATCAAGACTCTAAACAGACTTAATACTTCCATCCATGAGTTCCATAACTAATTAAAAACTCATCTATATAGTGAAATTTTAAAACTGCATTGTTTATTTGTTGCTAAAATAAATATGTTTACAGTTTCATTTTTGTTTAAAAAATTTTGATTCTATGTTTAAGTTTTGGGTATTATGTGTAATTGATATCTATGCTCTCTAATCCCCAACTATAATCCACATTGACTTGTTTTCCCGGTTTTGGAACCCCAAAATCAAAGCACCCTATTAGATAGCAGTGCCAAATTGATAGGGAAAGAAGACGCAAGCTCCATCAGCATTCCCACCCATTTCAGGGCTGCTTTGATTTTGGGGTTCCCAGTTTTGGGGTTCAGATTTTAAAAACAAAATGGCGGCCAGACAGTAGGTTGCACGGCCCCCACTTTTAAAGATATGAGTGTGTTTCATTCAGAGTTTGTCATGTCTGTACAATCAACATGCTCTGTCTGCTGGCCACCTTCACACTAGATTCCAGTTGCCATTGTGTTTAACTACATCTTAATATTCTTTCACACCATTGCTGATCCATATGCAGGTACCAGGGGGATTAATTCAGTACTTCAGAACTTGTCTACTGGCCACCTTCAAAGGTTAGGCCTTTTGAAGCCAGTTGCCATTGTTATGTAGGGTTCAGAAGGTACCTGGAGAAAAAATATGCAAAATCCGGAATCAAACACGAGGTACTGTTAAAAGGGCATGTAAGGCCTACATTTTCCTACCCTGTATATAAGTTGGGCATATCTTCGGCACCCAAACTGCATCATTTGTACTGCACATACCCCCTCTATTTGCCAGCGCCATCACATTTTCCTAAAACAAATAGCAGCTTTCACCTGGCGGCCATTTTCCCTCTGATACATTATCATCTGAAATAAGACATGTAATGCAGAATGCAGGTTTACACAGGCACAACATACTTTGATAAAAAAAAAAAAAAAAGTTTCTGCTGGGTTTGAGCACTGTAATTTCTGTGGGAACCAGTGATGCTCTCTCTTCATTGGCTGTTAGTCTGGAGGGTGTGTTATGTAATCTGAGCTGAAAGGATCTGAGCATGCTCTCTGAGCCAAGAGCCAAAGAAAATTCCTGAGGGGGGGGCAGAGTAGTTTAATGTAGTAGAAGGATTTGTAGCTGATTAAGGGGATACTGCAGCCTTACTGTTAACCTTTTAACAACCAGAGTGGCAGTTATCTAAAGATTTCAGAGACGCTGTTCATTGATTACATTTTTGTGAAAAGGGTTTGACATGTCATTTAATACTGAAATGGTGTTACTGATTTTAACTTTAAATTACATATTTAAAGATAAATAACCTTGTTATAACCTTCTGCTTTCAGGTTCAAAATGTTTCAAGGTGGCTGTATTTTGTCAACCCAAACGAAGCTTCGGTTAGCTGCATACACAACATTGAGAGGAGCATGCAGAAGAGCTTTAAAGAAATTGGAGCTTCGGCAGCCAGCAAGGCGACATTACGTAACTACATCGGTGCAGTCAAGAAATTTATAAGTTACGTCACCTCAGATCCTCAACTGTTGGAAGAGGATTCATCTCTGCGTGGGTCGATTGAGTCATTCTTGAAACGTATGATGGAGGTCCAGAGGACAACATACAAGGAAAAATCTGTGGGAAGGTGAGTCTCATTAACTGTAGGTGTTATGGTATATCTAATTAATGAAACATGTGCAGGTACTCATTTAAACATAAGTGCTTTAAATTTCACAAATCACATATCAAAATACATATCAAAATACAATTCAATATACCACAGTGCAGTGCAGTGTCTGCCCCCAGCTTTCCTACCTTATGTGAGGCCACACCCTCCTGACGCATTTCGCGCAGCTGTGCGCTTCATCAGAGGAGGTGTGGCATAGTGCTAATCCTGTCCCTTAAATACTTACAGATCTAATTTATACTGATTACTGGGTTTCTATTTATAATGACTCGATTCCAGTTTAGGTAGTTTGATTCACACAGATTCCAGGGCCACTGTCTTAACTACAATTTATCACATCTCCCTTCTATTCTCCAACAGTGGCTTGGATTCAGAACATTTCTAAAGCATTTCCAAAACTATATATATATTCTCACCAGTTGGGCATATGGAATTGAGTCCTTCCGTAAGATAGTATTTCCTGCTACTTCTTTCCTATATAATTTTGACATAATCACATATTTTTCCACATAAAAAGTTAAATCCAGAAAATCAATACTCTTTGTATGATGTTGCATAGTAAATCTTATGTTATATGGATTATCATTAACATAGTTTAAGAATCCCTTCAAATCATCTTCAGGTCCACTCCACACCATGAGGTGTTATGGTATAGGAAATTACCAAAACAGTAGATAGTAAACCTGTTTACTAAATTTAACTTTGGTATTTCTCTTTTACAGAAAGCGACAAATCCAAAGGAGTGCCAGGAAGTTCTGACCAAACGCACACCATATTTTGTGGCAGTAATTGATCGGGCCAATGTCAAGACTGATTTAGAAGAGAGGGGACATGACATTGGTGCTCTTCTACTTAGAGGCTCTCTTGACTTGGTGCAGCACCTACAGAAGCCAAGTGTCCTTCTGAACATGACTGTAAGTACTTCAAAAGTTACTTACACTAGTGCAGAGTTATACTGGTTTGAACAAATTGGTTTAAACACATTTTCTTCAACAGGTTCAACAGTGGCTGGAAAGGACACGTTACCAGGGACACCGCTACAGGCAGCGTAGCAGCTGTCATAAAGGTGAAGGCTGAAAGAGAGCATATCGTAGTCCTTCAAGAAGCAGAAGAGATGTGGTTTGACACCTTCTTCAGAAGAGTACGACCAATTTTTATCAAGAGAAGCTTGAAAGGAGAAAACTAATATTTTTTTTGTCTCCAGTAAAGGACAAAAAATCAAGAAACCCAACATCCGATGTCCCGCAGATTTCAAGAAAGGTAAGTTATTTTTCTTCTGTCAATATAGTCTTTCATGTCCCCTGGTGAGGCCTCACCTGGAGTATGCAGTGCAGTTTTGGAATCCAGTCCTTAAGAGGGATATAAATGAGGCTGGATACAGTACAGAGACGTGCAACTAAACTGGTTAGAGGGATGGAAGATTTAAAATTATGAGGGTAGACTGTCCAAGGTTGGGGTTGTTTTCTCTGGAAAAAAGGCGCTTGCGAGGGGACATGATTACACTTTACAAATACATTAGAGGACACTATAGACAAATAGCAGGAGACCTTTGTTACCCATAAAGTGGATCACCGTACCAGAGGGCACCCCTTTAAACTAGAAGAAAATAACTTTCATGTTGAAGCAACGTGGGGGTTCTTCACAGTCAGACAGTGATGATTGTGGAATGCACTGCCGGGTGATGTTGTGATGGCTGATTCTGTTAATGCCTTTAAGGCTTGGATTATTTCTTGGATAGACATATTATCTAAAGGGCTATTGTGATACTAAACTCTTATAGTTAGTATAGGTATGGGTATATATAGATGTTATGTGAAAGTATAGAGGGGTGTGTATGGATGCTGGGTTTTCATTTGGAGGGATTGAACTTGATGGACTTTGTCTTTTTTCAACCCAATGTAACTATGTAACTATTATCATGTGATAACATTATTATGGTCTACCAGTGCACCACGCTAATATGTTCTTTACCCTGTAGGTTTGATGCTTGTTTGGCCAGCGGGCAGGAAACACTGGACATTTTTACAAAAGTCATCAGTGACAGCAACTTGAGGGACCAGGATCTCATTAAAAGATATCTGAAGGCAGATTCAAGTCGGGATGAGAGCAGCATTAACGACTATATACGTGCTGCCATCAGAGTGAGTGAGCTGCAGAGGACATGGGTCGAACCCTCACACTCAAGGTAAGTTTAGCTAATGGAGTGAGCATCATCATTGGCAGTAGTCTGTCCGAATTTCTCCCAAGCTTTCTGCTTTCAAGAATTCCCTTAAAATGCACTACCTTCACTATTAACTACCCAATGCAATACCACATACACTACCACATCTCTCACCCACTTAACTCTAATCTTGCCCTCTCCCACACCTTGTGTATCATTCCCTTCCCTTTAGATTGTAAGCTCTTTCTGCACAGAGCCTAACTCACCTTCTGTACCAGTGTTTATTGTGATGTATGCAACTCCCTATTTATTGTGATGTATGTTACTCCGTATGTATATAATATAATTCTTTTATAACATAAACTTGTTTTTTTCCAGAGAGGGTGAGCATTCGGCACACCAATCAGAAAAAGAATAAGCATACAAGAACCTGGAGGAAATATATCCAGTGGAGCCTGACACCGATGGCCCAAGACTGAAAGAATGCCAGGCAGTTTCAGAATTACACGGGAGATACTGCTACGACAGATGGAGGAGGCGACAGAAACAGATCCGTATGGATGTCATCATTGGTAAGATTCATTCAAGCGTCTTTGTGTCATTTTCTATGGTTTTTTTTTTTTTTTTTTTTTGCAACGGTACAAACCTTTTTTGTTTAATTTTATTGCAGCACATTACAAGCATGAAAAGCCAACCCCCAGCCAAGTCCAGAGCTACCTGAAGCGGCAAGGGTGGCTTAAGCATGCCCCAACTGTGGAAGACATCCTGCTGTACTGGGAGGCCAGCGAAAAGCCAAAACCTGATGCCATTGAAAGAAAAATACAAAGTTTTGTCAAGACTCAACAGTGGCCAGGATTAGCTGTTGTGGATGATCCTGTCAAAGGACAGAAAGTAGTAACTCTCCAGGACTTTAAAAAAGGAGACTACATTTGTGACTACCATGGGCCGGTCATTTCAGCAAAGGAAGGGGAACGGCTGATGAGGTCGGTGGAACAGAATGAAATGGGATACTTATATTTCTTCTTGGACAGAGGGAATAAAAGACTCTGTATCGATGCCCAAAATGTCCCTTGCTCCTGTCACAGTGAGCTACCGACAACTTACGGGAGAAAAATTAATCACTCTCGTAAAAGGCCAAACCTTAAACCTATGGTAAAATATTTCCCGGATGACACAAGGCCGCACATTTTGTTTTCGGCAAACAAGGCCATTGATGCTGGAACAGAATTGCTGTTTGATTATGGAGTCACACGGAAGTCCTTTTCTGGGGAGGGGGCAGATCTACCATGGATTGATGAGTAGATACCCTCAAACTTTGTACATGTGATCAAACTTGATGTGAGGAAAATAACTCTTATGACTTAAACAACAGTCGTGCCCCTTTGCTGCCAGAACTCCTCGCCCTGTTCCTCTCGTTAAGTCCAGGTGGCATCTGAGTAAGCTGAGCGCTCCTCCCGAAGCCAAAGGCGGTCACACTACTGGTGAAGCCGAGACCAGGAGCATCTGTTCTGGTTTAGGGTGCCGACCGTGACACTTTGACATGCTAGTCTCTACACTTGTTGGCACATCAATCAAGACTCTAAACAGACTTAATACTTCCATCCATGAGTTCCATAACTAATTAAAAACTCATCTATATAGTGAAATTTTAAAACTGCATTGTTTATTTGTTGCTAAAATAAATATGTTTACAGTTTCATTTTTGTTTAAAAAATTTTGATTCTATGTTTAAGTTTTTGGGTATTATGTGTAATTGATATCTATGCTCTCTAATCCCCAACTATAATCCACATTGACTTGTTTTCCCGGTTTTGGAACCCCAAAATCAAAGCACCCTATTAGATAGCAGTGCCAAATTGATAGGGAAAGAAGACGCAAGCTCCATCAGCATTCCCACCCATTTCAGGGCTGCTTTGATTTTGGGGTTCCCAGTTTTGGGGTTCAGATTTTAAAAACAAATGGCGGCCAGACAGTAGGTTGCACGGCCCCCACTTTTAAAGATATGAGTGTGTTTCATTCAGAGTTTGTCATGTCTGTACAATCAACATGCTCTGTCTGCTGGCCACCTTCACACTAGATTCCAGTTGCCATTGTGTTTAACCATCTACTACATCTTAATATTCTTTCACACCATTGCTGATCCATATGCAGGTACCAGGGGGATTAATTCAGTACTTCAGAACTTGTCTACTGGCCACCTTCAAAGGTTAGGCCTTTGAAGCCAGTTGCCATTGTTATGTAGGGTTCAGAAGGTACCTGGAGAAAAAATATGCAAAATCCGGAATCAAACACGAGGTACTGTTAAAAGGGCATGTAAGGCCTACATTTTCCTACCCTGTATATAAGTTGGGCATATCTTCGGCACCCAAACTGCATCATTTGTACTGCACATACCCCCTCTATTTGCCAGCGCCATCACATTTTCCTAAAACAAATAGCAGCTTTCACCTGGCGGCCATTTTCCCTCTGATACATTATCATCTGAAATAAGACATGTAATGCAGAATGCAGGTTTACACAGGCACAACATACTTTGATAAAAAAAAAAAAAAGTTCTGCTGGGTTTGAGCACTGTAATTTCTGTGGGAACCAGTGATGCTCTCTCTTCATTGGCTGTTAGTCTGGAGGGTGTGTTATGTAATCTGAGCTGAAAGGATCTGAGCATGCTCTCTGAGCCAAGAGCCAAAGAAAATTCCTGAGGGGGGGGCAGAGTAGTTTAATGTAGTAGAAGGATTTGTAGCTGATTAAGGGGATACTGCAGCCTTACTGTTAACCTTTAACAACCAGAGTGGCAGTTATCTAAAGATTTCAGAGACGCTGTTCATTGATTACATTTTTGTGAAAAGGGTTTGACATGTCATTTAATACTGAAATGGTGTTACTGATTTTAACTTTAAATTACATATTTAAAGATAAATAACCTTGTTATAACCTTCTGCTTTCAGGTTCAAAATGTTTCAAGGTGGCTGTATTTTGTCAACCCAAACGAAGCTTCGGTTAGCTGCATACACAACATTGAGAGGAGCATGCAGAAGAGCTTTAAAGAAATTGGAGCTTCGGCAGCCAGCAAGGCGACATTACGTAACTACATCGGTGCAGTCAAGAAATTTATAAGTTACGTCACCTCAGATCCTCAACTGTTGGAAGAGGATTCATCTCTGCGTGGGTCGATTGAGTCATTCTTGAAACGTATGATGGAGGTCCAGAGGACAACATACAAGGAAAAATCTGTGGGAAGGTGAGTCTCATTAACTGTAGGTGTTATGGTATATCTAATTAATGAAACATGTGCAGGTACTCATTTAAACATAAGTGCTTTAAATTTCACAAATCACATATCAAAATACATATCAAAATACAATTCAATATACCACAGTGCAGTGCAGTGTCTGCCCCCCAGCTTGCCTACCTTATGTGAGGCCACACCCTCCTGACGCATTTCGCGCAGCTGTGCGCTTCATCAGAGGAGGTGTGGCATAGTGCTAATCCTGTCCCTTAAATACTTACAGATCTAATTTATACTGATTACTGGGTTTCTATTTATAATGACTCGATTCCAGTTTAGGTAGTTTGATTCACACAGATTCCAGGGCCACTGTCTTAACTACAATTTATCACATCTCCCTTCTATTCTCCAACAGTGGCTTGGATTCAGAACATTTCTAAAGCATTTCCAAAACTATATATATATTCTCACCAGTTGGGCATATGGAATTGAGTCCTTCCGTAAGATAGTATTTCCTGCTACTTCTTTCCTATATAATTTTGACATAATCACATATTTTTCCACATAAAAAGTTAAATCCAGAAAATCAATACTCTTTGTATGATGTTGCATCATTAACATAGTTTAAGAATCCCTTCAAATCATCTTCAGGTCCACTCCACACCATGAGGTGTTATGGTATAGGAAATTACCAAACAGGTAGATAGTAAACCTGTTTACTAAATTTAACTTTGGTATTTCTCTTTTTACAGAAAGGCGACAAATCCAAAGGAGTGCCAGGAAGTTCTGACCAACGCACACCCATATTTTGTGGCAGTAATTGATCGGGCCAATGTCAAGACTGATTTAGAAGAGAGGGACATGACATTGGTGCTCTTCTACTTAGAGGCTCTCTTGACTTTGCAGCACCTACAGAAGCCAAGTGTCCTTCTGAACATGACTGTAAGTACTTCAAAAGTTACTTACACTAGTGCAGAGTTATACTGGTTTGAACAAATTGGTTTAAACACATTTTCTTCAACAGGTTCAACAGTGGCTGGAAAGGACACGTTACCAGGGACACGCTACAGGCAGCGTAGCAGCTGTCATAAAGGTGAAGGCTGAAAGAGAGCATATCGTAGTCCTTCAAGAAGCAGAAGAGATGTGGTTTGACACCTTCTTCAGAAGAGTACGACCAATTTTTATCAAGAGAAGCTTGAAAGGAGAAAACTAATATTTTTTTGTCTCCAGTAAAGGACAAAAAATCAAGAACCCAACATCCGATGTCCGCAGATTTCAAGAAAGGTAAGTTATTTTTCTTCTGTCAATATAGTCTTTCATGTCCCTGGTGAGGCCTCACCTGGAGTATGCAGTGCAGTTTTGGAATCCAGTCCTTAAGAGGGATATAAATGAGCTGGATACAGTACAGAGACGTGCAACTAAACTGGTTAGAGGGATGGAAGATTTAAATTATGAGGGTAGACTGTCAAGGTTGGGGGTTGTTTTCTCTGGAAAAAAGGCGCTTGCGAGGGGACATGATTACACTTTACAAATACATTAGAGGACACTATAGACAAATAGCAGGAGACCTTTTTACCCATAAAGTGGATCACCGTACCAGAGGGCACCCTTTAAACTAGAAGAAAATAACTTTCATTTGAAGCAACGTGGGGGTTTTCACAGTCAGGACAGTGAGATTGTGGAATGCACTGCCGGGTGATGTTGTGATGGCTGATTCTGTTAATGCCTTTAAGGCTTGGATTATTTCTTGGATAGACATATTATCAAAGGCTATTGTGATACTAAACTCTATAGTTAGTATAGGTATGGGTATATAATTTATGTGAAAGTATAGAGGGTGTGTATGGATGCTGGGTTTTCATTTGGAGGGATTGAACTTGATGGACTTTGTCTTTTTTTCAACCAATGTAACTATGTAACTATGTCATATAACATTATTTATGGTCTACCAGTGCACCACGCTAATATGTTCTTTACCCTGTAGGTTTGATGCTTGTTTTGGCCAGCGGGCAGGAAACACTGGACATTTTTACAAAAGTCATCAGTGACAGCAACTTGAGGGACCAGGATCTCATTAAAAGATATCTGAAGGCAGATTCAAGTCGGGATGAGAGCAGCATTAACGACTATATACGTGCTGCCATCAGAGTGAGTGAGCTGCAGAGGACATGGGTCGAACCCTCACACTCAAGGTAAGTTTAGCTAATGGAGTGAGCATCATCATTGGCAGTAGTCTGTCCGAATTTCTCCCAAGCTTTCTGCTTTCAAGAATTCCCTTAAAATGCACTACCTTCACTATTAACTACCCAATGCAATACCACATACACTACACATCTCTCACCCACTTAACTCTAATCTTTGCCTCTCCACACCTTGTGTATATCTTCCCTTTAGATTGTAAGCTCTTTCTGGCACAGAGCCTAACTCACCTTCTGTACCAGTGTTTATTGTGATGTATGCAACTCCCTATTTATTGTGATGTATGTTACTCCGTATGTATAATATAATTTTTTTATAACATAAACTTGTTTTTTTCCAGAGAGGGTGAGCATTCGGTGAGCATTCGGCACACCAATCAGAAAAGAATAAGCATACAAGAACCTGGAGGAAATATATCCAGTGGAGCCTGACACCGATGGCCAAGACTGAAAGAATGCCAGGCAGTTTCAGAATTACACGGGAGATACTGCTACGACAGATGGAGGAGGCGACAGAAACAGATCCTGGATTGTCATCATTGGTAAGATTCATTCAAGCGTCTTTGTGTCATTTTCTACGTTTTTTTTTTTTTTTTTTTTGCAACGGTACAAACCTTTTTTGTTTAATTTTATTGCAGCACATTACAAGCATGAAAAGCCAACCCCCAGCCAAGTCCAGAGCTACCTGAAGCGGCAAGGGTGGCTTAAGCATGCCCAACTGTGGAAGACATCCTGCTGTACTGGGAGGCCAGCGAAAAGCCAAAACCTGATGCCATTGAAAGAAAAATACAAAGTTTTGTCAAGACTCAACAGTGGCCAGGATTAGCTGTTGTGGATGATCCTGTCAAAGGACAGAAAGTAGTAACTCTCCAGGACTTTAAAAAAGGAGACTACATTTGTGACTACCATGGGCCGGTCATTTCAGCAAAGGAAGGGGAACGGCTGATGAGTCGGTGGAACAGAATGAAATGGGATACTTATATTTCTTCTTGGACAGAGGGAATAAAAGACTCTGTATCGATGCCCAAAATGTCCCTTGCTCCTGTCACAGTGAGCTACCGACAACTTACGGGAGAAAAATTAATCACTCTCGTAAAAGGCCAAACCTTAAACCTATGGTAAAATATTTCCCGGATGACACAAGGCCGCACATTTTGTTTTCGGCAAACAAGGCCATTGATGCTGGAACAGAATTGCTGTTTGATTATGGAGTCACACGGAAGTCCTTTTCTGGGGAGGGGGCAGATCTACCATGGATTGATGAGTAGATACCCTCAAACTTTGTACATGTGATCAAACTTGATGTGAGGAAAATAACTCTTATGACTTAAACAACAGTCGTGCCCCTTTGCTGCAGAAACTCTCGCCCTGTCCTCTCGTTAAGTCAGGTGGCATCTGAGTAGCTGAGGCGTCCTCCGAAGCCAAAAGGCGGTCACACTACTGGTGAAGCCGAGAACAGGAAGCATCTGTTCTGGTTTAAGGGTGCCAAACTTGATGTGAGGAAAATAATTCTATGATTAAACCAGTCGTGCCCCTTTGCTGGAGAAACTCCTTGCCTGTTCCTCTCATTAAGTCGGTGGCATCTGAGTAGGCTGAGGGCTCCTCCGCGAAGCAAAGGCGGTCACAAATACTGGGAGCTGAGCAGGGAATTGATCTGTTCTGGGTGGTTTGGGTGCAACTTGAATGTGAAGGAAAATAACTCTATGACTAAACACAGTCGTGCCCTTTTGGCCTGAAGAACTCTGGCCTGTTCCTCTATTAAGTCCAGGTGGCATCTGAGTAAGCTGGGGCTCCTTCCCGAAGCCATAAGGCGGTCACACTAACTGGTGAAGCTGAGACCAGGGAAACTTGGCATCTGTTCTGGTTAGGGTGCCGACGGTGCACTTTGACCTGCTAGTTTTTACAACTTGTTGGCGACATCAAATCAAGACTCATAAACAGACTTAACCAACTTGTCATCATGATTCCATAACTAATTAAAATAAGTTCAAAGAAGATGGAAGAGACTGAAAACATGGGGAACATTTTGTTGTAATAATGACTATACACGTTAAAGACTAATTTTTCCAGGGAAATCAATCCGATCGCCAATATGTGGGGTAGGGAGGCATTTTTTCTCACCGCATGATTAAAAACTGGCTGGGTTTTGTTTTCGCCTTCCTTGGAAAGGGAAGGGAATAAAATGTTAACTTGTCTTAAAGTTTTTTTAATAAATGATTGTTTTATTATTGGGCAATTCTTTTGGATCGTTGTGTAATTTGAATAAAATGAATACAATGTTTTGTTCCTCTGAAAAAACCCAACATGTTTATCTTTAATTCATCAGCTCAGTTAAACTATTCTGATGTTTTATAGCTTTCCAAACATCACTAGGGATCTGGGTGAGGTGGAGCTGTACTCAAGAAGTTGACCGCTTACACCTATGTACCAACAGCACTTTGTATGATCTTAACCAAGAGGTAAGTAACATTTTCAGGGAAGCAGTCTGTCTCATTAGCATGCTGCCCAAGTTTTAGCTCCTGTGATTTGTGGTGATTCCGTTTGGGTTGTTCAGAAGTTTGAATTAAAAATGGGCCATAGAATAATGGTCGACGTCTCCAAAATTGGTGTGGTGGCACATCAATGATATGCTTTATTCATTTGAGTAATTTTCATCATCTTTTATTATTGTTGGTTGCTGAGATTTTCAGCTTTCTTCTTCTAAGCATCTCTCATTGTAATTTGCCATTAACGATTATTGTGAGGGCTTCAACAATGTGTCGCAGGGTGGGAACATCTAGTGTTTCAAACAGTTACTAGGTTGATCTCTCCTAGAACATTACAATGAAAAAATTGCTAGGGACAACTGAAGCCCAAAGTAAAGGGGAAGCTCGGAGATACTGGCAGCAGAGACCTCGCAGACCGGTCAACTCACTTTTTTAGGCTTAGCTATGGTGGCAGTAAATGCCACACAGTTGTGAAAGGCCAATAACCACCAACTGGGCCTAATTGTCCAAGGCTATACAAGAAATAGAATAGTTGGCTTCAAGCTCTCGGTCAACTGGATGTGCTATTTACATGGGTGCTAGGTCTGTTACTAGCAGAATAGTCATGTCATAATATATTGGTAGAAAATAATTGAGTAGATCACAGAGGTGGTTAGGCAGTACAAACAACAGGACTGTATACTCCCTAGCTGTCACCCTGGTTGGGGCGAGGTGGGGGGAGATGTTTGCTTGGCAGGGCTAACAATCGGTTGTGCTTCTCAGCTCATTAAATTGAAGACCCCAGCCCTGCAACAGCTTTTCCCAACCAATTCAAAGAATACAACCCCCCATCATCGCTTTCTGTTGGTGCTGGGCCCTTGCCTGCCAGCAATATTCCTGCTATATATGAAGACAGTGGGGATCATGGTAGTGTTAGTTTACACCAGTAAGTTTACCTTGCAGCTTTCCCACAATGTCCCATCAAACTCAGCTGTTTTGGGCAGTGAGAAGAGATCTAGCTTGTTGTGCTAACTTCTGGCGTTAGCATACACATCCCAGCATGCTTGCTAGCCCAATGATAACTGTACATTGCTGGGCACTAGCTTCTGGCCAAATCTGTATGGACCATGGTTTAATGAGGGGTCCTATCGCTACAGACCTTCCAGGGTTGGATTGCTTATGTTTACCCTTGGCATCTCTCATTCACAAAAGAGTATGGAGTTCTGGCAGACATGCCCGGCAGTGCAAGTTTACCGTAAACGTGCATGGTCCCATCCAAGGCTATCTATTTTGGCCGCAAATTGCTCGGGCACTGAAGCCCAGTGAGCGGGGATGCAAGGGGCTTGCTGAAATGCTGAGGTCCTTTGCCAGCATCTGTGAAATAGGCCTAGGTCCCGCTAAATCGATGAATGATAGGTGAGTTGCTGGCCCATCCAAGACTTTCTTGTGGCTTGAATTGTTAGTGTCAATGAAGCCAGGAGGAGATGCTAGGGCTTTGGACATGCTCGGGCCTTTTTCAGCAGTTTGAGAAAATGGTCAAAAGCCCCACCTTCACAAAACCATTCATGATTTGCTGAGCAAAGAAGGTTACTGCCTCGAGGCTGTCTCCTCCTCAGACTAGATTGTAGGGCTCACCTGGAGCAGGGAAGGGAATGACAGCTGCTTTGGGAAACATGCTTGGGCCTTTCTGTCCACCGGAGCGCTGACCCCAGGGATCGTCGCATTTATAGACCAAAAACAATCCGGGGGCCCGGCCCGGCCAGCTTTGGTGATCTAGATACTCCTGGCCGATGCACACGTCCCACGCGTGACGGGACGATAAACAACGTATTCGGTCATGTCTGGCCCTATAACTTTCGATGGTACTTTTCTTCTGGCTGCTGAACAATGGTGACACGGGTAAACGGAATCAGGGTTCGATTGCCCGGAGAGGGAGCCTGAGAAACGGCTACCACATCAGGAAGGCAGCAGGCGCGCAATTACCGCATTACTTAACCGACGCGGGAGGGTGTGAACCGAAAAAATAACAATAAGGACTTCTTTTTCGAAGGCCCTGTATTGGAAATGAGTCATCTTTAAATCCGATTTAACTGAGGATCTTTTGGAGGGAGGGCAAGTTTGCACAGCCGCGGTAATTTCAGTAATAGGTATATTTAAAAAGTTGCTGCTGGCATGTTAAAAAGCTCGTTATGTTGGATCTTGGGATCGAGGCTGGGCAGGGTCCGCCGCGAGGCGAGCTACCCGCCCAGTGTCCCAGCCCCTGCCTCTCTGGCGCCTCCACGATGCTCTGACTGAGTGTCCGGGGCGAGCGTTTACTTTGAAAAAATCTAGAGTGTTCCCAAGCAGGGCCGCGTCGCCGTGGATACTTCAGCTAGGAATTAATGGAATAGGATTCCGGTTCTATTTTTGTTTTGGTTTTCAGGCAACTGGGGCCATGATTAAGAGGGGACGGAGCCTGGTGGGCATTCCAGTATTGTGCCGCTGAGAGGTGAATTCTTGGGAAACGCTCGGCGCAAGACGAACCAAAGCGAAAGCATTTGCCAAGAATGTTTTCATCATTAATTCAAAGAACGAAAAGTCGGAGGTTCGGAACGATCAGATACCGTCGTAGTTCCGACCATGAAACGATGCCGGACTAGCGAAATCGCGCGCGCTTATTCCCATGAGCCCCGCGAGCAGCTTCCGGGAAACCAAGTCTTTGGGTTCGCGGGGGGAGTATGGTTGCAGTAGAAGCTGAAACTTAAAGGGAATTGAGGAACGGGCAGACCCACAGGAAGTGGCAGCTGCGGCTGTTAATTTGACATCAAACGAACCGCTCTCACCCCGCCGCGACACGGAAAGGATTGAGACAGATTGATAGCTCTTTCTCTGGGGATTCTGTTGGGTGGTGGATGCACAACAGATGAGAGTTAACTGGCCCATAGAGAACTTTCCTTGGGCTCCTTGATTGTTTAGTGCTCTCAAGCGCAAGGGAGAGATTCTAAGGCTTGGGACAATCATACTTGGCCTTTTTTTTTCAGGCAGTAGACAGAAAATGGCAAGAAGTTCCCACCTTAAGGTTGCAGAGAATTGTGCTTCTATATCCCCAATTATAACCCATTGACTTGTATTGTAGAAAAGACGCTAGTTTGGTGCCATCAGTCGACACCAGCTAGTGACTTCTTAAAGTTGAATGAGATTGAGAGCCTGTTATTGTGATCCTTTGGAGTTAGCATCAAAATTTCGGGAAGAAGACTGGTCTCCAGAGCAGTAAACTTATCATTTTGGGGGTTCTGCTTTGGATTTTGGGGTTGTCTCGCTATTGTTTCGGTTTTTTGGGGTTCCAACTTTAAAAACAAAATGGCAACGAGAACCGGTAGGCTGAAGCCCCAAAATGGGTTTGGTGGCACCTTTGTGAAGGGCTTTAATTCATGTGGGATTTTCTTCTTCCTATTTTTAAGGTTGACAGAGATATGTGCTTTCAAAGCACCCGATTATAACCCCATTGATGTATTGTAGAAAAGTCCAATAGTTGTTGCATTCAGGGGCCCCAAGCTGTTTAAGAGCCTGTTCACCAATGATCTTTCCGAGAATGCATCACCAAATTTTCAGGGAAAAGAAATGGGAACCTCTCAGCAGCAGCATGCTATACCAGTTTTAGGGGCTGCCTTTGATTTTAGGGTTCCCGGGTTTTGGGCGGTTCATAATTTAAAACAAATGGCGACAGACGTAGGCTGTCATGCCGCCCCAAATTGGATGGTGGCACTTGTGATGGGCTTTTATTCATCTGGATTTTCTTCTTCCTATCTGTTTAAGGTTGCAGAGATATGTGCTTTCAAAGCCCGATTATAAACCCACATTGACGTTGATCTGTAGAAAAGACGCTAGTTGTGCCTATCAGGGGCACCTAGCTGTTAAAGAGCCTGTTACCAATGATCTTTGCGGTAAGCATCAACGAAATTTTTCAGAGGAAAGAATGACTGGACCTCCAGCCGCACAGCCTAACGCAGTTTGGGGCTGCTTTGATTTTGGGGGTTCTCCGGTTTTGGGTGTTCAGAATTTAAAACAAACATGGCGAACCAGATAATACGTAGGTGCAATGCACCTTCCAAAATTGGGAATGGGGGATGTGTGAATGGGCTTTATTATCGTTTAGGCTGGATTTTCTTCTTCACTATCTGTTTAAGGTTGCAAGAGATATGTGGCTATTCTTATTATCAACAATTAATAAACACCCATTGACATTGTATTGTAGAAAGACGCTAGTGGTTTGCATCAGTGACACTCAGCTAGTGACTTGATCAAAGTTCAGAATGAGATTGAGAGGCCTGTTAACTGTGATTCTTTTGAGTTAGATCACAAAATTTTTCAGGGAAAGAAGACTGGTCCTACCTCCAGCAGGCAGCCTACCTTTCACAATTTGGGGCTGGAGCTGGCTTGGATTTTGGGGTTCCCGGTTTGTGGGGTTCCAACTTTAAAAACAAATGGCGAACAGACCGTAGGCCTTGCAATGCCCCGCCAAAGAATGGGTTTGGTGGCACATTGTGAAGTGGCTTTATCACTGTGGCAATTTTCTTCTTCTATCTGTTAAGGTTGCATAGAGATATGTGCTTTCAAGCCCCGATTTATAACCCCATTGACTTGTATTGTAGAAAAGTCACTAGTGGTTGCCATCAGGGGCACCAGCTGTTAAAGAGCCTGTTCACCATGATCCTTTCGAGTAAGCATCACCAAATTTTCAGGGAAAGAAGACTGGACCTCCAGCAGCACACCTACCAGTTTTGGGGCTGCTTTGATTTTGGGGTTCCCGGTTTTGGGGTTCAGAATTTAAAACAAAATGGCGACCAGACCGTAGGCTGCAATGCCCCCAAAATTGGGATGGTGGCACCTTGTGATATGCTTTATCGCTAGAGTAATTTTCATCTTTCTATCTGTTGTGGTTGCTGAGATATCAGCTTTCTACATCTCTCATTGTAATTGCCATTCACAGATATTGTGAGGGGTCGTACAGTGTGTCCAGGTGGGAACATCCTAGTGTTCTCACACAGTTACTAGGATCTCTCCCTAGCAACATTCAATGAAAAAATGGACATTTTCACAGGCCCATTTAGCACCAGCCTTTTGAGCTAGTATCACCAAATGTTCAGGTACTAACACTCCTATACTATCCCAACATTCCTGCAGAGTTTTTGGATTCCTGGCATCTTGGGTTGCACCGTTTTTGGGGTCAGGCATCTATGTATGATTATGACCCCTGAAACTCCATTTAACCACAAAGGTACAAGCCATAAGAATTTTCAGGAAAAGCAGTCTAGTCCTCCCTTAGCATGCCTGCCCAATTTTAGGCTCCTGAGATTTGTGGTTATCCGGATTTTGGATTCAGAGTTTGAATTAAATGGCCGCTAAAATAATGAAGGTCATCTCCAAAATTTGGTGTGGTGGCACCATCAATAATATGCTTTTCACTTGAGTAATTTCATCTTTCTATCTGTTGTGGTTGCTGAGATATCAGCTTTCTACATCTCGTCATTGTAATTGCCATTTCACAGATATTGTGAGGGTCGTAACAGTGTGTCCACGGTGGGAACATCTAGTGTTCTCACAACAGTTACAGCATCTCCTCCCAAGCAATATTCAATGATGAACAGAACACTTTCTGCAGTCACCACGACCCTTAGCCCTTTTTAGCTAGTAGCATCAAATGTTCAGGAAATATAACTCTGTGACTGTCCCCAAAACTCTCCTGCGAGTTGGGATCCTCTGACATTGTTGGGGTGCACTGTTTTTGGGTTCATAATTTGACTGGATATTCCATTGAGATGGCATGTAATTTAGTGAACCCCAAATTTGCAATACAGTAGGACCCCAATGTCCTTAGTGTAACATGCGCGCTAGTTTCATGCTTTCCAACCTCCTTTGGAAAAATTAGAATTTAATCATAAATCAGATGGTAACATCACTCCTCCATGAAATCAATGGCCCCATGTTAAAAAGCAATGGCCCTCATTTTGATTTTTAATTCTTAAAAATGGATGGAACGTTGGCGAATATTTTTTTTCAGCCTCCGTGCAACATAGCACTCCAATTTTTTGTGCAAACTTTTTATTCATTCTAAAACATCTCTGATAAATTTCAAAATTTTTGACAAGCAAGTTTTTCGTAATATAAAAAATTACTAAACTTCTAGTATACAAGGCAAAATGCGAAAACGCGCCACTAAAATCGCACTAGAAAGCTCAATCATTAAAATGCAGAAGTTTTGAAAAACTTGGCAGTTTATGCTGTGTGTTCCCCTTACATGTGTGTGCAAAATTCCTCGTTCCTACCATTAGCCGTTTTCGAGAAACCACAATATAGACGCGCATCAGATTTAGCATTGACATCAAAATAGCGGTTTCTAAAAAAATTCCTGTGAAGGCTCCTTTACGTTTCAAAGGCTGAAAATTGAAAATACTTATTCCAGGGAATATTCATGAAACAACCAGTGAGCAAATTTGAAGGTGTTTAGAGGATGGTTTTGGGAGTAATTCCCTTATCATATACTAGCAGGTTACCAAAAAACGCGCGTTTTGCGTCCCCTAAACAATGCCCTATCTACCGCGCACATATACGGCATACGGTGCAGTCAGGTGCTCAAAATCTGTGTCCCCCCCTCGATGAGACCTTCCTCACTTACCCACCTTCAAAACTTCGGAAATTACCAAATAATAACAATATTTCTTTTTCTCTCCGCCAATTCACCTGCGCGGTTTCCCGCGGTAATCAGAAATAACGCGCCACGCTGTTATCGGATCCGTCATTCTCAGTTTCTTCGTTTGTTTGGTTTTGCCCTTGAGCATGCCGGTCACACCGAACCACAGCGCACTCACTTCCTCAGAATCACGGTTTCAAAGTATGATTTTGCTTAGAATTACACCAGTGGGTAATGGCGTTTTCGGTTCTAGCATAATAAAAAATTTCATTACAAAAATTATATCTAGAATTGCATCTTGGGGACCCTAAAATGCGCTCCCCAGCAAAAAAAAATCTACTTTTGCATATTTTGCCGCCCCCAGGCAGTTATCTCTTCAAGTAATTCCTATTGAAGGGGTGACCTTGAGAATCTCGGTAACCCTTGAATAATGCGATTCAACGTCATGTTGAAACGTCACGGCCCGCGGACCCTCCTTCGTTTGACCTCCTCTGCGTCCAAAGAGAACTCGGCAAGGGGCAATCACCGTCGGAGTGAGAGGACTCCCTCCAGAGCGGAGTCCTCGGACGGAGTATGGTGCTAATGTGCCCTTGGACTTCTCCGATCTTTTGCGTTTGCCCGTTGGATGTATGGTCCAAGACTTGGCCAAGGCTTTTACCTAGAGTATCAGCAATGGAAGGGAGATTCTGTAAGGAAGCTAAGGACTGAGAAAGTTGAAGAGCCCAAAGGGGGGCTGGAGGCCCAGATTTTTAGAGGGCCAGGAAGAGGGGTCTGGGCAGAGAGACTCGGGGTGGGGGTCCCCCGAGTTCCCGTGCTGTCACCAGGATCAGATTTGTCTACCTGGGAGGAGCAGAAGACACCCCCTTTTTGCCAAGCCTGCAGAGGGGGCTCAACCGTGACCCCTTGTATTTTAAGTCCTGCAGTTTTGCCAGGTGAAATATTGTAATTTGTGCTCTGCTTTTGCTGGGTGCCTCTCCCCCTGCCCTAGGGAAAAGTCCCCCTGGACTACCTCTGCCATTATAGCGGTGTCGGATTACCTGCTGAATGGTAGTAAGTGTACTGTTTAGGCTGTAATGCGCTGAAACCCTGGCAATGGAAGGTTAATTGCGGCACGGCTGTAGGCGCTGTACCTGGAAATGGAAGGGTTAACTGCGCGCGTCCTGTAGGAGATCTCCTCCCTGTCCTGTGGCTCCTGCCAGTCCGATGCGCTCAGAAGTGCGCCAGCCTGCATGAAGAACAGTCGGCACGAGGAGAAGGAAAAAGAGGGAGTTAGGAGCGCCTCTGTGAAAGCGCGCCTAACCATGCGTTCCACCTGCAGAGCGCAAACAATAAATGGCGCCTGGAACGCAGTGGGCGCGTCCCTTCCTCCTCCGCATCGCAGCTGCGCGAAGGAGGAGAGAAAGGGCTAGACGCTAAGGGGCGGAAGCCCCCGTATAGTAAAGAAGTGAGGCATGGAGGCAGAAAACCGGCGGACAGGGACTGGGAAGCCGTAGTAGGTGATGGAAGGGGAGGGAGAGCCAGCAGAGGTAAACACTGAGAAGGTGCTAACTCACAGTTTTGCCGCCACCGGTTAGACCCCTCTGCTCTCCCATACGGAAATGCAGGGCAAAATGTTTGCCCGGACCTGTCGTCAGTTATAGCTAATGCTAGAATGACTCCGGTGGGCATCCCTCGTAGGAAGGCACACCACAAAGGATACAGGTTAGCCCTGCGCTCCGGATGAGACCTCATTTGCCAGTATGTCTGGGCAAAATATTTCGTTGAGAAAAATTTTGTCCAATCCTCTTGGAGCAGGGGACACTTAAAACTGAATGGTTTATTCTAGGTTTGGGTTTAAGCCATGATAATGGCACGGCCCCTTTTCCTTTTATTTCTAAGTGTCCTGCCTCTAGAGGGTGGAGCTTAACCCCATCTGTCCCTGTGTCCCCTTGAGACGACAAGAGAAACAGATGGTTAGGGACAAAAAAAATGAGGGCCTACATACTGGTTGTTACTATGAAAAATCCTTTCTTTCAAAAAGGATGAAAATTCAGCAGGGAGGAGCGAGCATCGGATCTCTATGGTAAACAAAATACTGTAGCCTTCTCAAGGTAATTTAGAGATCTCAAATTTAATGTTGTCACCTGTCTCATATTGTTTAGTGGCATCCAGGGCTTTCAAAAAGGAAGTCTTTTGCTACGGACAAATAGCTGCGGCATTCTCTGGTGAATTCTTATTGTACCGCTCTAAGGAAAAGCGTACCTGTAAATAAAACCAAGAAATAGTTATCTATAATCTTCAAAAAAAAGCAGAGGGCTGAAGGGAAATGTCACTATAGCTCATGTGGCATTACTTTTTCTTGACAACTTCCTGGGGATATCCTTACTGGACCTTCTTGGAGGGCATTGGTGGCTTTGATAAACTTTTTGCAGGCCACTGTATAGGGATGGATCAGTTGACGACAAGTTCGGTTGTTCTATCTGAATTTAACAAACTCACCAAGCACATGCTTCAAGTAGCTGAACGCGGTCTGGTGTGTGGACAATTCTCTTGCAGTCTTGTGAAAAACTCATTAGTTCCTCTGAGTGGTCTTCAAAAAAATGTCCAAGTTTGGCATCTTGTGGGCTTCATTGAGGTAGAGGGAACCTAGAGACATCTTCCACCTAAAAAGAACACAAGAAAAAAAAATTAGGATGTTTCCAAAGATGAAGAGGATAGAACTTTGTTAGCAAAACATTAGAGCTAATATTTTGGTGGGGATGGCTAAAGTGCAACATAAAATAAAGCATTAAAAAACATTCCCTGTCATCCTGCAAGCGCTACCCCATAAGCAAAGGCTAAATGAATAAAAAATTGATTCGAAACATCAGGCCTCGATTAAAACTGCAGCAGACCTAAAAATGAATGGCTTGCCTAAAAAAGTAGAAGTCAATAAACCATTATTTTGTAAGTACTTACCTCCCTGTAATGTACCTAGCGACACCCAATGAACGTTGTCAGAAATTGTGAAAGCTTTTCAGGAGAGTGGGGCATTCAATGGATGCCATTGTACAATCCAGCATCCCTCATTTTCCAAGGCCTTGTTCTGCAAGTCCAATTCATTTTGCAGCCCTGTATTATTTTGAAAGGAACGATTGGACAAATACAAGAATCAGAGCAGGCAATATAAATAGAAAATAGTATATAATATATATATATATATATATATAGATATATATATATATATATATATATATACACACACACACAACACACACACAGTAAATGCATTGCTCCTTAAGTTTGGATCTGGATCTTCTGCTTCTAGCAGGTCAAATTAGTACCTGCAACATGTTTCATTTGTCTAGCCATATGTGGCGGGCCTATCACTTGCCAGCGATATTCCATTATTATAGCATTTTCAAGTGCACAGAGCCCAAAATAAGACCCAACTACCAGCGCTCCATGGCAATATTTTTTTTAGCCTGGTAGACCAGCCCCACCCTGGACCACTTGCCTAGTCCACAGACCCTTTATTAATGGCATTTATAAATTTAGCATACTACGATACAACCTGCATACAACATACATTCCGATCAGCAACTGTCCCATCATTATCTACCGCCTCCTTGCTCCTCTTCCCAAACAAACTTGGATGTCTCTGGTGCACAATGATGCAATGCGCACGATGGACTAATGGTCTGTTTGCTGATTTGGCATCTCAGTTTCAGAGTTCGCCCTATGGCGCAGAGTCTCAGCCCGAGCACCATTTCTGTCAGTCACCAAGCTGCTTCAAAAATACATCAGAATAAACGAGACAAACAACTTATTCTAAACAGTGATCAACAGACTTTTTAAGTGTAAAACTTCACAGTGCTTAAAAGAAAGCGAAATCACCCATTAGCATGAGATATTCCTCCATAGGATTAGGTTGCATCATTTCTGGCAGCGGCGTTTTGTTTGGCTCGTGCTGGCTCAAACAGCAGCACGAAGCTTCTGATGACGCCTGCTTACTATTGAATTCACCAGCGTTCCCTGAAAATAATTAGGGCGACAGACACAGTGACTCATCTATAGGCACAAATGACATTGACAACACTTTGGTACACCTCTAAAGCTGGCAGAAGATAGTATCGCACAATCAATACATACCAGGCCATAGCCAAGCGTCTCCCACCAGCGCTCACAGTTAGCCCTAAATCAATCAGGACCCCTAAAAGGACAGAAGGAAGAAACAGTACACAATGGCTTAGGACAAAATAACACAATTTGCCGAGGCACCCTACTACTACTGAGGCGTTTGTCTACTATGATAAATCCTATTTCTTCTCCAAAAGAGGGCGACCGGCGAGCATACCTGGAGTCTCTTGGGTTACATCACGCATCTACTGAGTATGCCTACTTCTCAGTAATCGTCCCACAAGTTGCTCGCTCGGGCAGTCCTGTGCCCTCCTCTGTGACCCTCGATGTTAGTCTGGAACTTCATAGCATTTCCTCCGTAGATGCGGTGGTTCAGGTTTGTACACTTTAAGGCAACAAACAAACCAGTCGGCAAGATGATGTTGTTATTTCTTAAAAAAAAAGGGGGAGAAACAATTCTGTGTCGCAGAAAGGAAACAAAATGACAAGGGTTGGTGCCGGCGGTGAAGAACAAATAAAATGCCTACGTAAAAAGATAAATGCCAAACCCATAATGCCTACAAAAAGGAATTTGTACTCCATACCGAAAAAAATCCTTTTCTAGTAGGCCCGTCCACTGCACGTGCAACGTTAGGTATTTGCGTCTTCATCACTCTGGAGGCAAGGACAGAAGCACATTGATCTCTTGGCCCTCCTACTGGTTACTATGAGCTGGCTCCACCTCTCATCCTCAGTTCGCGTGTAAGCTCAGGTTTGGTGGAGACAGAAAGAGTAGAAGGAAGGGCAAGAGACAAAAGGGCAAAAGGATAGCGAGAAAGAAGGTTCCCGTGGCCATACTAAAATCAGCCTGCGGTGGGACTACGCACTGACAGTAGCGGCCTACTAGAAAAGGATTTTTCGGGAGTACAAAATTCCTTCTTTCTCTAATCGCCCTATGTCCAGTCGCAGACGCATTAGGACGCTAACAAAAGACTGTCCCGTTGAACCGCGGTGGTCTTCAATACTGAATTTGCAAGATTGAACTAGGCTATTGACGCTACTGCAGCTTGAAGAACTTTCTCGCGCCAAAAATGGCACGATTGTGCACAGCAAAAAAAACATTTAACTTGTAAAACTTAATGAAACGCTGTTGGTGTGAAAACCCATGTCGGCGGCAGTGCAGACTTTGTCGCAGAGTGACTCCCAAATTGAACAAGAGCCCCAGGCAGTGTGCTCTTGAGCCTTCTGGTGCGAATCGTGCTCTCACAGCAAATGGTCTTAGGTCTCATGTTGTCTATCATAAGCAGACCCATGCGAATAGTTTCACACAAGCCCAGCGTGCCCAGTTTTTTAGCAAATAGCTTTTCCTTCTAATAAGCCTTCCGGTAAGAGGACCCAGCACAAGAGTCTGGAAAGAACGGGCAACGTGCCCCTGCGACGTTTCAAAAAATAAATCTAACAGCTCTGACGACAATCAATGTAGTGCATTTTTTGCCCCTCTTTATCATTGTCTGCTGGTATCGTAGGGCAGCAAAGGACCCGTGCAGAACCGCACGTCCTGGTCAAACCTGGACAGCGACAAGAAACGACCTTGGATAGAACGTCAGGGCGGAGTGTGCGATCTCTACCACGCTTATCCTGATGTATAACCACACCACGGTTTCTTTACATGAGAACTGCCTTGGCAATCTCAAGACTCGTCCTAGCTTGCACGTCACTTGGCAAAAGAAAGGTTACCTGATGCGAAAAGCCATTTGAGATCACACGTACTGATGCCCTGTCAACGAGTTGATTTTTCTCAGGGCATCCCAAGGACTAAGGGGGATCACATCACGGTGGCCAGCAGCGTTCCCTGACGAGTGGGTCCTGAATCGAACATCACTCATTTAAAGAATTGTTGAACGGTGGTATCGTCCGACCCCACACGACTAGTGGTGTGATGGACCTTGACAAGGCCGACACCATGACGTCTTTAACAGTGCGTAAGCTTAGGCGCCTTTCTGAAAACCATCCGTTAGGAATTCGCATGATGTGATTTGAGTGGACACTGTTCTGCCATAGGGGGTCTCTGCATGTCCGGTCACACCAAGGCATGAAAGTTCGTCCACACCTGTTATGGTTCTAAATTCTGGCTGATCAGAAGTGTTTGCGCTGCTATTCAATAACAATGTCTACTGTGTCTGTGAGAACCCCCTGTCGGGTCCACCATGCGGATTCAAAGAGCACGCCAGTTTAAAACGCTCTAGAAGGACGGTCAGAGAATGTGGAATGCTCGAGAGGCGCTCCTGAGAGCAGCAAGGCTACGGCTCTCGTGACCCAGATCGGCAGTCTGTCTCAATGTCTGCAAATGGACAGTCGAATCAAGATCTGTGTTACCACACTCTGTTGGGCACGTCTGGTCTAATGAGAATCACCGTGGCCTTCGCTCAGTTTGATCTTTCTGATTACCCTTGGGTCAAGCATGGCCAATTGGTGGAAATGCTATATTAGTCTGAAATTCACCGCAACTGGACGACGCTGCGTTCCACAAAGGCCTGCACCCGGCATTCTCTTGTCTGGCCCCAGTAAAGGGAGGGACGCTTTTGTGTTGTGCTGGAAGCCAAAACATGCGATTATCCGGCATGCCCCCATTATGTAAGTTCAAGCGGCGGCAAACAACTCGTTGTTTCAGTGACCATCTCCCTTGACTATTGTCGTTCTTCGAGCTGAGCGTCAGTCTGCTTCCAGTTTTGGACCCCTTGGAATGAATACTTGCAGATATAAGTGTGGGGACACGTACATGCTTCTGCCCAAGTTCAAGGATGCGTGTATCACTTTACCTGCATAGCCTCCATGCGCTGTGGGTCCGCACCTGCATTGTTAGTATAGGCCACTGCTTGTTCTGGCCTATTGTCCGATTGAATTTCTGATCAAAAGGCTAAGGACTCTCAGTCAGGGGTGGTCCATCTCTGATCCTAGGAGCAGTACAAATAAGCCCCCGAAAGCTCCAAGATACTTGATTCGGCTAGGGACGCCTTTCTCTGGCCGTCCACCAGGCCCCATGAAGCGTGTGATGTTATGTAGACCGACCCCCAGCCCCGCCTAGGCTTGGGCCATTGTATTTTACTTATCTGCCCACGAGGGATTTGCCCCACCGCTTCCGACCTTGTCGAGCATGGTCTGGTACTGTCCACCACTACTAGCACTTTGGGTTCTGCGTGAGCGAAACTGATTGGAATTGCTGGCCTGTAAGATCCCTGTGGTTTTGGTCCAATAAAGCCAGGGACCCAGTTGCCGTTGACAGTGGTCTGATGTG
This sequence comes from Xenopus laevis, assembly GCF_017654675.1. Classification (NCBI taxonomy): domain Eukaryota; kingdom Metazoa; phylum Chordata; class Amphibia; order Anura; family Pipidae; genus Xenopus; species Xenopus laevis. Next base: position 15,972,249 of record NC_054375.1, on the reverse strand, counting down.
AAAACCTGGCAATGGAACGCGCCCCATCCCAGGCCTGGAGACCATGAACCCCAAAAGACGAAGGACAGTCCCTCTGCCGAAAACCGTTGTCGCGGTCAGGATAAGCTTGAGTGGTGGGATCAAAGTTTCCACCTTGTTTGATGGAAAAACACTTTCTGCAAATTGAAATTGAATTGGGAGGCCTTAGAACAGCGAATGTTCTGCTGGGAGTGAGGATTGCTTTTTGCTACGGTAGTTTATCAGCACCGTGTGCAGTAAGGACTCCGTAAGCATTTGCTGTGTCCGTTGGCCTGCCCTGTTAAGGCACTAAGGGGACAGCAATCGAGACAGGTCGTCCAGCGTAAGGGACTGATGCGGCATCCCAGCCATCTGATCGCTAAGCCACTATTGGTCGATAGCACCCTTTGAGGTAGACATACCGTGGAGCACGTACAACAGCCCAAAGTGGCAATGCCGCGCTAAACTGATAGCTGTGAGTCTTATGACGGACAAAACCGTAGGAATCTGCGGGCGATTCCGGCATAAATAGGAATGTGTAAGTATGCGCTCCTGTAGTCTATCGAGGTCTATGAACACATTTGGTTTCCGATGGCTGCAATTACTGTTCGGACTGATTCCATTCTTGAATTTCTTGATTTTGCAACTAGGAGGGTTCAGTGGCTTGAGACTTATAGACTGGCTGAAGCGTTCCTCTCCTTCTCCGTACTAGAGAAAAAGGTTTGAGTAAAACCCTCCTGTACCTTTGGATTTCTTGAGTACGGGGCTCATGACCCAGTGTTCAAACAGTGTTGTAAATCTGCTTGATTGAAGCAAGTCGTTGTATTTGTCTTGGAGCGGTGGAAGACGGAGAAACCCTTCTTTTGGTTAGCCATGAGGAGTGAAAGAGAATTCTGAACCCTCGACCAATTATGCTGAGTACCCAAGATCCTCGATACACTGTGTTTGCCATTCTCCTAAGGTATCTCTGAAGTCTGCCCCCTATTTGTTGACGACTGAGTCCCTGCTGGGAGCTCAGCAGTTGGCGTTTAGCGTGTGTTTGTTTCTATATTTGTGCCGGGCTTTGTTAGGTGCCAGCGAGGTTCTGGCCGTTTGTTACCCTGATCTGATGGTGTGGCCTGTAGGTGACCGACAAGGCCGAAAGGGCGCGCGAACCTACTTTGGGAGGCTCCAGTGCGTCTAGCGTTGTTCGGTTTGACATCTTCAAATTTCGTGTCTTTTCCAGTGGTAGAAGGTAGCTCTTACCCCCTGTACCATCTCGCCAATAATTTGCTTCACAGTCTGGCCCCGAATACACGAATCTCCTCGCGAATTTAAGTGACCAGTAGTCTTAGTTTTGGTGAAGCCGCGTGTCCCCAAGCAACCAATGGTCGAGCCAGATGCACGACGTTCGCCACAACATGTTTGCAGTTTATGGCTGCCAACTTCTACTACCTCCCATAGCCAGCATCCGCTAAAAAATGCTAGAGTAGACTCAGCCTATCTCACCCTCACGCGCTTGCAAGGTTCAGCTCGCGTGAGGATCGACGGTCTCACTGGGTGAAGCTAAGTTCCCTGTGCCCACATGGCCTTGGCCGTGCGACGATAGTCCGCCGATGCTGCGGCCGGGACCGTAAAAATGCTATGCCGCGCCTGAACATATGCTCTTTTTTAGAAGTAGATCCATGCCGCGGTCTAGGGATCTTCTGAATGCGGGGCTTCTTCCGAGCAGGTAGTGCCGGTGCTGCCTGGATAGGCGACAACCGTTCCGAATTCTACCCTAGGGGCTTTATCATTTCTTTCTTGATAATCCTCGGGACAGGATACGTTTGAAAAAATCTCTGGGTTGAGAGCAATGCGTCTGTCTGGTTTGAGCCCCATTCGGTCTCAATTGCCTGTGTATCAGCACGAAAACACAGGAAAGGTTTGCTTGGGCTTTTTATGGATCCCCAGTACGTTTATTCAGCCTAGACAGAGTGACGTCTCATCTTCTGATTTTTCCCTAAAAGTTTGGTAGCATCTCCCTAAGGTAATTTCTCTGGACATATCTGGATTTGCGCAGATGCGAGTATCATCATTCAGAGCAGAGTGGATGAAATGTGGCAATTGATAGATAATTCGGGATTCCAAAAAAGCGGGGGTTTATCTCCTCTGGCAGTCTGATGCTAACCCTCCTCAGATTCGTGAGGCTGAGCGATTCAGGAACCTCGATTTTTACCGTTTTTGCTCAGAAATGTTTTCCTGTCTGAACCTGCTGGATTCGAACAGTGTGCTCATGATCCACTGCAAAAACACTCTCCCAGTTGTGGTGGTGCGCAGCGTGGACTGTACCAGCGGGATGCATTAAGTTTTTCCCCAAGGCTATGGCTGGAGACACGTCTCCACCCTCACCGCGTTGTGACGACGTACCAGGCAATGGCTGGATTGAGGGGTATTGTGGCGCCAGGAAACTGGCACTACCCTCCTACACCGCTCAGGCTGTGAGCAGTGGTGGGGAAAGCCGACAGGTGGTTCTTGTTGTACTCCCTCCGCCCTAGGTTTCTTACAGTCTGAGCAGCTCATATCTTTCATGAGCTTCCGTAAGGAATGCTGTGCAAGTTTTACATTTAGGCTGCGATTTGTCCAAGGCTTCTTTGCCTATTTAGTGCCGGATATAGTACAACCTATCCGTCCCTGAGTTCCCTCAGAGAAATCACTTATTTCTCCATATTGTATAAACACATCTGGAACTGGCGCACCACTACGCGTCTCTCTACGCAGGGCCTGCCGCACTACCCTGTGCGTGTAGTGAAGCAGTGCCTGCAGCCCCGTCTGACGGTACACATCTAGCGTGCTAGGAGTCTGTCGCCAAAGTCAGAACGGCCGTCGTACCCTCTGTAATGTCGCAGAGAAGGAAGCCGTTGGCTGCATCCGCGACCGGCGCTCACTCATGTAATGAAGTTCGCCGAGCGAGAACCTACCACCAATGCGCGCCCGACCATTGACGTCAGTACGTCTAAACACCGCGCAAGGAATGGCGGCGAAAGACTCGCGAAGTCTCCTATAGAGTCAATATGCGCGTTCTTGCGCGTTGCCTAGCAACCCGCGGGCTCTCTGCGAGACGTGAGCCGCGCCCCTGTTAGTGTTACATTGGCCGCATAGAGGGGGAACCACTGCGAACCTCCATACCAGTGAAAATACGCGTCTATTAGTGCCCAAACAACGTGTTAAATGGCCTGGCAGCATATGTGACGGCAACCCATTCTAGACAGCTTCTGCGTGTCATTGGTTCCGCCCATGACTACGATTTCGGCATGTCTTATCGCTAGGCTGCTCACTGAACAGCTCTGCCGTGTTCAGTTTGAGTCGTGTCATCGCTGCAATCCACGTCCTCCTGGCTTCCTGTCGCTACCCTGAAAAACCGGTCAGCTCTGGTCCTGACAGTACAGCGGGTTAATAAAAACCTGAAGCTTAAACAAAAGGAGAAGAAAAAATAAAAAATAAAAAATAAGAGACGAACAAATATTGCCTGTCCTACACCTCCGAGGCAGGACAAAAGAAACTGAGGATGAGAGGTTGCGCCAGGCTCATATAACCAGTAGGAGGGCCAAGAGACATCAATTCTTCTTGTCCTGCCTCCAGGAGGTGGATTGAAGACAACAATAACCTTAAACGTCTGCACTGACAGTCAGGCCGACTAGAAAATAAGGAACTTTTGATGAGCATACCATTTCAGCCTTGGGATAGTTCAGCAGCTGTACTGGAAAAAGACTACTACCTGCCTCCCTGTGCCTACTGGACCTTTCTTTGCCCCTAACTCACCTGCCCCCTGGTACCCTTACTGATCTGCCCAATACCCGTGCCCCCTTGTACCTCACTACCTGCCCCAATACCCTCCCCTCGCACTGTACTTACTGACCCTGCCCAATACCTGCCCCTCTGTCTACCCTTACTCACTGACCTGCCCCGCAATACCTCTCCCTACCCTGTACCTCTTACTGACCTGGCCCAATACCTGCCCTTGTCTCACCTCGACTGCCCCATACCTGCCCTACCCTGTACCTCACTGATCTGCCCAATACAACTACCTGCCCCAGGTAATACAACTTACCACAATTCAAAACGTCGCGTACTGCCAGAAGAGGCCATGGCCCTGAACAACTGTTGAGCACCTGCAGGCCACCAGACTTTCTTGCATGAACCCATACCTCACATCAATCAATACCTTTTGCCGCTCCTCCTAACTGGGGGCCACAAATTTCCTCATCTTACAGAACCTGCTTGTCTCATTCTGCGTGATTGGGCTACGACCACCAAATTGCTCACCCCACACAGCATGCGATCCAGTCGTGCACAGCGGCAAGGCGCCACATACAACCAGCGCATCAATATCATCAAATTCACATGACTGTTAGCGAACCTCAGGGCCCTCACACACGTGGGCCCACTACACACTGCTAAACATCAGGTAATCAAGCACCAACGGGCTCCTGAAACACAACATACTCGCATACATACTAGTCTACGCTGTAGATATGTGTGAGAATAAAATACATACAAAACCACCTTCAACTATTCTGGTCCAGGACACCAAGATTCTCCATCTGGCCCTCTCTCCCTACCTGCCTGTCCCCCTCTCACTCTCCGCTGTCCCAACCTGCAAACTTGGAAAGAAGCATATAAGGTGCAAACATCATTTGTCATATTAACAACTATAGGTCAGTGCCCAGTTTTATTAAACGCGTGACACATATAGTTGGGTACTAGAGAATATATTGGAAGTTAGCAGCTTGTATGGAAAAAAAGGTACTACTACCTGCCTCCCTTTGTGCCTACTTGACTGCCCAATATTACTCGACTGCCAAATACATTGCCCAATATTACTGACTGCCCATAATTACTGACTGCCCAAATACCCTGCCCCCAATTATTTACTGCACTGCCCATATTACATGACTGACCCCAATACCTGCCCCAATATCTACTGACTGGTCCCAATACCTGCCCAATATTACTGACTGCCCATATTACTTGACTGCCCCAATACCTGCCCACATATTACTGAGCTGGTCCCAATTATTTACTGACTGCCTCAATACCTGACCCAATCATTACTGACTGCCCACATACCCTGCCCAATGTTTGCTTGAGACTTGCCCAATATACTGACTACCAATATACTGGGACTGCCCAATACCTGCCAATATACTGACTTGCCAAATATTACTGGACGTGCCCAATACCTGGCCCAATATTACTGACTGCCCCAATGTTACTCGACTTCACCAATATTAACTGGGACTGCCCAATACCTGCCCAATATTACTGACTGAAACCCAATATCTGACTGCCCACCATACCTGCCCAATATTACTGACTGCCCCAATATTACTGACTGCCCAATATTACGACTGCCCAATACCTGCCCATATTTTCTGACTGCCCAAGTATTTACTGACTGACCCCAATACCCTGCCCAATATTACTGTAAAACTTTTATGGGGGCGGGGCCGGGGCTGGGCGGCGGGCCGGCGGCCCAATATTACTGGACCATGGCCCAATACCTGCCAATATTACTGACTGACCCAATCCGCCCCAATGTTACTGGACTGCCCAATATTCACTGACTGCCCCAATAACCCTCCCAATATTACTGCACTGCCCAATATTACCTGACTGCCACATACCCTGCCCCAAATATTACTGGATGACCCTAATAACCAGCCCCCAAATTATACTCATAACAAGTAGCCAGACTGATTAAGGCATTCAACTGCGCCATTAGCCAAGCAAGTTTGGGATTAAAGAAAATAAAGTTTGAAAACAATAATCCCGTTTTTACAATAAGCACCATGCGCACAGTCATTTAGCAAAATCAACTCTCTATATTAAACACATGTCTTGTCCTATGAAGCCCGGGTCTATTGGAAGAAATCCCCAAGCCAGAAAATCACCATAACTTCAGTGGAAAAAGCCCCGGCGGGCTTGCCAGTCTGCGCAGGGAAGAGAACACCCGGTAACCATACCGAAGTGGACGTCGCATTGCGCTCTAAGTGCGCAAACACATAAATCTACGGAAGCCAGTGGATCCCAAGTGGACCGGAACAAGTGGAACCAAAACTAGCGGGTTAAGCGCACAAGAACCAAGCGCTGACTTTCAGACATGCGCTCACTGACAAGCCACCCAGAGCAGAGTTTGCAGTCTGCGCAGGGAAGAGAAACCGTTTACACCTACCAGGTGATCGTCGCCATTGCGCTCTAAGGCGCACAAAAATCCTACGGGAAGCCAGTGGTACCCAAGTGGACCGGACAAGTGGAACCAAACCTAGCGGAAGCGCAAAGGAAACAAGCGCTGACTTGATCAGACTTGCGCTACTGACAAAGCCCCCGCGGTTAGCAGTCTGGCAGGGGGACCAGAGAAAACCGTTTCTACACCTACCCAGTTGCACGGTCGCATTTTGCCGCTCTGAGGCGGCCAAAAAAAATCTACGGGAAGCCAGTGGACCCAATGTGGACCGGAACATAGGAAACCAAACTGAGCGGAAGCGTCAATGAAAACAAGCCGCTGACTTTCAGACATGCGCTACTGCACCCGCGCCTCCAATACCGTACTACTTAACCAACAGCGCAAACTGTTATTCTGGCCATCAGGAAAGCTGTAACTCTTTCTGCACCAGCACCTGCCACCTGTTAGGAAACTAGATCATTTATCCGAAATTCCACTTATGGAATGCGCCGCGCCGATCAATTCGGCGCCAGCACGATCCATCCAAGCATACCGGCGGCGCCAGCGCGTCCAAATGTCGTGGCGCCAGCGCTGTCAATTAATTTCTCTAACCGCGCCTATAACATACAGTAATAAAGTGACGGGGAACAGAACACACCACAGAGCACACATTTAAATAACAAGACTAAGTATCACCCTACCATCGCCTCTCCTGTCAGCCTCTGTTATATAAACTCAGCCCACTACCCCCCCAGACCAATTTCCCCTTTTTGATAGGGCGCCAGCGCATCCAAATGGCGCCAGCTGACACACCAATCAATTTCTCTGAGATGCCTATACATAGTGATAAATGCAGGGACAGAACACACCAGAGCACACCATTGTTTTACGCAAAAACTCTCAGCTTTTTATTAACTATTCGTCCTACCATCACCTCTCTGTTTCTTGTTATATATAACTCAGCCCATACCCCCCAAGTGCTCCCTTTTTCGGAGGGACAGTCCCTCATTATGTACTGGAAAGTTACCTCTTTTCACTGCACTGAACAGCCAGAAAGAAAGTTTCTACTTTAATCCTGGCTTTGCAGAGAGCACAGAACAGCCAACAGGTGCAAATAAAGACTACTTTCTAACAATTTTTTTTACTGCACTACCATGCAAAAAAAATTTTTTCATCCTCTTTTTACTTCCCAAAATGTTGGGGTGTGATGGTGGTCAGCCCAACTATATTATTCTCCATACCGTGCAGTATAGTTAAGAAAGATTGTTGAAATTTAACCCTGGACAAATGCCTTGGATGGGCCTCTAAGAACTCTCCACCTGGTCTGGCACTTCATGCTGGATTGTAAGAGGCGGACATTGGGCCCTTTTTACGCACTGCGTAGCAAACGGAACCACTCCAGCATGTCACAAAGCCCCTGCCATCCCCTACACTGGGCTTCCCAGTCGACCCTAGCAATTTGACGCGCGGCCAGATGATAGCCCCTTGGCATGGCCAATGCACTTTTAGCGCTACAACTTTCCACCTGGCCTGGCAGTCTCGCCAGAACTGCCATACTGCTCTTGTGACATGAGAGATGGCAAGGTTAAAATATCAGGCCAATCCCAACCTGCTCAAACGGCTCTCTCTGTATATTACGACCCCCCTCAAATAACAGTGTGGCAACAGACTTTGTCCCCAGAATGCTCAGTCGCCCAGCGCAATGTACAGGTTATATGGCAGCCTAGCACACCGCATGCTGTGGGGATGTGTAGGCCTACCCCAGATTAGCTACGAACATGATCTCCGATCTCACTGCCCAAACAGCTGGGGTGATGGGGGACCATATGTGGAAACAGCTGCAGGCGTAACACTCAACCGGTGAAAACTACAACTACCATGATCCCCCTCTGCGTCTCTCACTTCATAGCAGGATTTATTTGCTGGCAAGTAAGGACCCAGCACCAACATGAAAAGCAATGATGGGGGGTTGTATTCTTATGCAGACCATGGTGTGGGAAAGGAGCTGTGCAGGGCTGGGGTCTTTTAATGCTAATGAGCTGACGCACAACCATTGTTTAGTCTCCTGCCAGCCAAACATCCCCCCCCACCTCACCCCCCACACCAAGGTGAGAAGGCTAGGAGTTATAAAGTCGTGTACTGCAAACCCACCGCTGTGACTGACTCAAATCTCTACCAATATCCCTACTGACATCGACTACTGCTGGCAGTAACCAGACCACGCACACTATGTAAATGTAGCCACAGCCAGTGGACCCGCGAGCTTTTGAAGCCGCACAACTATCTTATTGCCTTGTATAGGCCTGACCCATATCGCAGGCCCAACATGCTTGGTTGCCGTATTGGGCTGTCACAACCTGGTTGCACTATACTGCCAACCCATCAAGCTAAGCTAAATAGTGGTGAGCCGGCCTAGCAGGCTTGCTGGCAGTATCCTCCTAGCTTCGCCCTTACTGGGACTTCAGTTGTCCTCCTAGAATCCAGGGCCAAGAGAAAACCCTGATTGCGGCAGCTAACTCGTCACTGCTCTGCGCATTCATTCTGTCTGGGGACCTCTTAGAGCCATTTTGTGCTGCACCGGCTTCGCCAATAGCGCCCAGCATGTTCCAAAGCCCCTGGCGCATCCCCTCCCTGCTTCAGTGCAGCCCTAGCAATTCAAGGCCTAGAAGAAAAGCTCGTGGCCAGTAACCTGTCTTTCGCTCTGGCAATCTTGAATACTAAGGTTTGACTTTGGGCCAATTTTCTGTCACTTGCTGCACAAAGGCCCCCAGCATCGTCCAAAGCCTAGAATCCCTCCCCTGGGCTTCAGTGAGGCGACTAGCAATTCAAGCGGCCCAGAGGAAAAGCCTCGCATGAACCAAGTAACCACTTCATTTATCTTGGCATTCATGCATGCCCTGCAGGAGACTACTTGGCCATGTTCTGTCACTGCTGCAAAAGGCCCCCAGCATGTCGAAAGCACGCCTGTCATCCCGTCCCTGGGCTCCATGAGTCTACAATGCTATCGTGCCACGAGGACAGCCTCAGCTGGGCCAGCTAACTTCTCTTTGCTCTGGCAATTCATGAATGGATGAAAGGTGGGACTTTTGCCATTTTCGTCACTGCTGAAAAAGGCCAAGCATGTCCAAAGCCCTAGCATCTCCTCCTGCTTCATTGAGCACTAACAATTCAAGGCACAGAGGAAAGTCTTGGATGGCCAGTAAACTCTCACTGCTTTATCATTCATGTCTGGATGTAGGGGACCTTAGGCTATTTTGTCACAATGCTGCAAAGGACTTCAGCATGTCACAAGCCCCTTTCATTCCCCTCACTGGGCTTCAGTGAGCCCTAGCAATTTGAGGGCCAAGATGATAGCCTTTGATGGGCCATGCACTTTTAGGTAAACTTGCACTGGCCTGGCATGTCTGCCAGAACTGCCATACTGATTTTGTGAATGAGAGATGGCAAGGTTAAAATATAGGCAATCCACCTGGAAGGTTCTTTATGATAGGACCCCTCAGTAACATGGCATACAGATTTGTCCGAATGCTAGTGCCAGCAATGTACAGGTTATATTGGGGCTAGCAAGGCATGCTGGGATGTGTAGGCTAACCAGATTAGCATGAACAGTGATCTCTATCTCACTGCCCAAACAGCTGGGTTGATGGGACCATTGTGGAAAGCTGCAGGTAAACTACCGGTGTAAACTACAACTACCATGATCCCACTGTCTTCATTATAGCAGGAATATTGCTGGCAGTAAGGGCCCAGCAACAACAGAAAGCATGATGGGGGTTGTATTCTTTGAGATGTTGGAAAGAGCTGTGCAGGGCTGGGTCTTTAATTGCTAATGAGCTGAGCAAAGCCATTGTTTAGCTCCTGCCAGCAAACATCCCCCCCACCTCCCCCCAACCAGGTGAGAAGCTAGGAGGTATACAGTCTGTGTACTGCTAACCACCCACTGTGACTGACTCAATATTCTACCAATATTTATGACATGACTATTGCTGGCAGTAACAGACCAGCACTATGTAAAGTAGCACAGCCAGTGTGACCGGAGCTTGAAGCCAACTATCTTAATTGCTTGTATAGGCCCTGGACCATATAGGCCCATGTTGGTTGGTTATTGGGCCTGTCACAACTGTGTGGCATATACTGCCAACCATAGCTAAGCTAAATAGTGGTGAGCGGCCTGCAGGCTCTGTGCAGTATCTCCTAGCTTCCCCTTACTGGGCTTCAGTGTCCCTAGGAATTCCAGGGCCAAGAGGAAAGCCTTGGATGGGCCAGTAACGTCACTGCTCTGGCATTCATGTCTGTCTGGGACCTTAGGCCATTTTGTGTCACTGCTGCAATAGGCCCAGCATGTCCAAAGCCCCTGGCATCCCCTCCCTGGCTTCAGTGAGCCCTAGCAATTCAATGGCCTAGAAGAAAGCCTCCGTTGGCCAGTAACTGTCTTTGCTCTGGCAATCTTGAATAGCTGAAGGTTTGACTTTGGCCATTTTCTGTCACTGCTGCAAAAGGCCCCAGCATGTCCAAAGCCCTTAGAATCCCCTCCCTGGCTTCAGTGAGCACTAGCAATTCAAGGGCCCAGAGGAAAGCCTCGGATGAACCCAGTAACACTTCTTGATTTGGCATTCATGTCTGGCTGCAGGGGGACTTTGGCCATTTTCTTTCACTGCTGCAAAAAGGCACTAGCATGCCCAAAGCCCCTAGCATCCCTCACTGGGCTTCAGTGAGCACTAGAAAATCAAGGGCCAAGAGAAAGCCTCGGATGGGCCAGTAACTCTTCTTGATTTGCATTCATGCATGGCTCTTGGCCATGTTCTGTCCATGCAAAAGGCCCCAGCCGAAAGCAGCTGTCATCCCCTCCCTGGCTCCAGTGAGCTCTAGCAATGCTGCAAAGAGGACAGCCTCAGATGGGCCAGTAACTCTCTTTCCTCTGGCAATCATGAATGGATGAAGGTGGGACTTTTGCCATTTTCTGTCACTGCTGAAAAAGGCCCAAGCATGTCCAAAGCCCCTAGCATCTCCTCCCTGGCTTCATTGAGCACTAACAATTCAAGGGCACAGAGGAAAGTCTTGGATGGGCAGTAACTCTCACTGCTTTATCATTTCATGTCTGGATGTAGGGGGACCTTAGGCTATTTTGTCACAATGCTGCAAAGGACTCAGCATGTCACAAGCCCCTTTCATCCCCTCACTGGGCTTCAGTGAGCCCTAGCAATTTGAGGCCAAGATGATAGCCTTGGATGGGCATGCACTTTTAGGTAAACTAGCACTAGCCTGGCATGTCTGCCAGAACTGCCATACTGCTTTTGTGAATGAGAGATGGCAAGGTTAACATATAGGCAAGCCACCTGGAAGGTTTCTGTATGATAGGACCCCTCATTAACATGGCATACAGATTTGGCCAGAATGCTAGTAGTGCCAGCAATGTACAGGTTATATTGGGGCTAGCAAGCATGCTGGGATGTGTATGCTAACCCCAGATTAGCACAACAGCGATCTCTATCTCACTGCCCCACACAGGTGAGGTTGATGACCATTGTGGAAAGCTGCAGGTAAACTACCAGTGTAAACTACAACTACCATGATCCCACTGTCTTCATTATAGCAGGAATATTGCTGGCAGTAAGGGCCCAGCACCAACAGAAAGCATGATGGGGGTTGTATTCTTTGAGATGGTTGGGAAAGAGCTGTGCAGGGCTGGGTCTTTCAATTGCTAATGAGCTGAGCATAAGCCAATGTTTAGCTCCTGCCAGCAAACATCCCCCCACCCCCCCAACCAGGTGAGCAGCTAGGAGGTATACAGTCTGTGTACTGCTAACCGCCGCTGTGACTGACTCAATTCTACCAATATTATGATCATGACTATTGCTGGCAGTAACAGACCAGCACTATGTAAAGTAGCACAGCCAGTGTGGACCGGAGCTGAAGCCAACTATCTTATTGCTTGTATAGGCCCTGGACCATGTAGGCCATGTTGGTTGGTTATTGGGCCTGTCACAACTGTGTGGCATGTACTGCCAACCATAGGTAAGCTAAAAAAGTGGTGAGCGGTCTGCAGGCTCTGTGCAGTATCTCCTAGCTTCCCCTTACTGGGCTTCAGTGTCCCTAGGAATTCCAGGGCCAAGAGGAAAGCTTGGATTGGCCAGTAACTGTCACTGCTCTGGCATTCATGTCTGTCTGTAGGGGGACCTTAGGCCATTTTGTGTCACTGCTGCAATAGGCCCAGCATGTCCAAAACCCCTGGCATCCCCTCCCTGGCTTCAGTGAGCCCTAGCAATTCAAGGGCCCAGAAGAAAGCCTCTGTTGGCCAGTAACTGTCTTTGCTCTTGGCAATCTTGAATAGCTGAAGGTATGACTTTGGCCATTTTTTGTCACTGCTGCAAAGGCCCCGCATGTCCAAAGCCCTTAGAATCCCCTCCATGCTTCATTGAGCACTAGCATTTGATGCACGCTTCTTGATTTGGCATTCATGTCTGTCTGTAGGGACCCTAGCCATTTTGTGTCACTGCTGCAATAGCTAGCATGTCCAAGCCCCTGGCATCCCCTCCCTGGCTTCAGTGAGCCCTAGCAATTCAAGGGCCCAGAAGAAAGCCTCTGTTGGCAGTAACTGTCTTTGCTCTGGCAATCTTGAATAGCTGAAGGTATGACTTTTGGCCATTTTTTGTCACTGCTGCAAAAGACCCCAGCATGTCCAAAGCCCTTAGAATCCCCTCCCTGGCTTCAGTGAGAGCACTAGCAATTCAAGGGCCCAGAGGAAAGCCTCGGATGAACCAGTAACTCTTCTGATTTGGCATTCATGTCTGGCTGCAGGGGGACTTTGGCCATTTGTGTCACTGCTGCAAAAGGCCCAGCATGTCCAAAGCCCCTGGCATCCCCTCCCTTGGCTTCAGTGAGCCCTAGAATTCAAGGGCCCAGAAGAAAGCCCCGTTGGCCAGTAACTGTCTTTGCTCTGGCAATCTGAATAGCTGAAGGTTTGACTTTGGCCAATTTTTGTCACTAGCAATTTGAGGGCCAAGATGATAGCCTTGGATGGGCCATGCACTTTTAGGTAAACGTGCACTGGCCTGGCATGTCTGCCAGAACTGCCATACTGCTTTTGTGAATGAGAGATGGCAAGGTTAACATATAGGCAATCCACCTGGAAGGTTTCTGTAAGATAGGACCCCTCATTAAAATGGCATACAGATTTGGCCAGAATGCTAGTGCCAGCAATGTACAGGTTATATTGGGGTTAGCAAGCATGCTGGGATGTGTATGCTAACCCCAGATTAGCACAACAGCGATCTCTTTCTCACTGCCCAAACAGCTGAGGTGGATGGGACCATTGTGGAAAGCTGCAGGTAAACTACCGGTGTAAACTACAACTACCATGATCCCACTGTCTTCATTATAGCAGGAATATTGCTGGCAGTAAGGCCCCCAGCACCAACAGAAAGCATGATGGGGGTTGTATTCTTTGAGATGGTGGGGAAAGAGCTGTGCAGGGCTGGGTCTTTCAATTGCTAATGAGCTGAGCACAAGCCATTGTTTAGCTCCTGCCAGCAAACATCCCCCCCACCCTCCCCCCCAACCAGGTGAGCAGCTAGGAGGTATACAGTCTGTGTACTGCTAACCACCTCTGTGACTGACTCAATATTCTACCAAATATATGACATGACTATTGCTGGCAGTAACAGACCAGCACCATGTAAAGTAGCACATCCAGTGTGACCCAAGCTTGAAGCCAACTATCTTATTGCTTGTATAGGCCTTGGACCATACAGGCCCATGTTGGTTGGTTATTGGGCCTGTCACAACAAAGCCCCTAGCATCCACCTTACAAAATATTCAATATCTCTAAAATGACACATACCCCCCATGCACCACAGATTTAAAAAATAACATGTTATTTATAATTTTTTCCAAGAAAATAATTAATAATAATTATAAACAAATATATCAGGAACACATCACCATTCAGTTTAACTGCTGTAGAGAGTGGCAAAGCTGGTGCCGGTTGCTTTTACAGTGACACCTGCATTATTTTCATTGTTTGAGCAGTAGTTGGGGCAGGGGTGCCTTTACAGATACCAGGTTAGTGTGCCAACAGTTAAAAGTGCCAGTCTCAACATCAATGCAAGTTCATATCCATAAGAGAAGAAGGGGAACTACTCATCAATCCAGGGTAGGTCTGCCCCCTCCCCGGAAAATGATTTCCTCGTTACCCCATAGTCAAACAAGAGTTCTGTACCCACGTCGATGTCCTTGTTTGCTGAAAACAGTATGTGAGGCCTGGAGTCATTGGCAAAATACCTCATTGTGGGTTTAAGGTTTGGCCTTTTACGGGACAGGTTGATTTTCCTCCCGTAAGTGGTTTCTAGTTCACTGTGGCAGGGGCAAGGAACATTCTGGACATCAATGCAGCATCTTTTGTTCCTTCTGTCCATGAAGAAATACAGATAGCCCATTTCACACTGCTCCACAGACCTCATTAGCTGTTCCCCTTCCTTTGCAGTGATAACCTGGCCATGATAGTCACAAATAAAGTCACCCACCTTGAGGGTCACGACTTTTTGCCCCTTGTCCGGGTCTTCTACAATGGCTAATCCTGGCCACTGCTGGGTTTGAATCAAACTTTGAATTTATCCATCGTTGTCCTCTCTTCTTGGCTGTTCCCTAGCCTCCCAGTGCAGCAGAATCTCCTCCACGCTTGGAACATTCTTAACCCATCCTTTTAGTCGAAGGTAGTTGTAGACTTGGCTCAGGTTGGGTTTTTATGCTTGTAATGTGCTGAAATTTAAAAAAAAATGTTGGTACGTTGCAGAAAAAAAAAACAATTAGAAAACGACACAAAACATGCATGTGTGATACTTACCAATAACGGCATCCATGCGGCATTTTATCTGCTGCCTCCTCCATCTATCATAACAGTATTTGCGTGCATTTCTGAAACCTCGCAGCACTGTTTCACAGTTGGTCCTTTGGAGTCAAGTTCCACTTTGAACATGTTTTCTATTTTTTTGTACGATATCTCCTTTTCTGACATCTTTTCTTTGAGTGTTCCAGGCACTTGTCCATCTCTGGAAAACAAAATCACAACTCTTAGTTTACAGAAGAATAAACAGTTTGATAAGACGTCAACAACTACAATGGCTACCCCCACTGATGATGCTCAATCAGCAACTTACCTTGAGTTTGATGGCTCTTCCATGTCCTCTGAAGCTCGCTGACTCTCATTGCAGCCGCATATACTGTGTGTGGTTGCTTTCAATTCCTTTGGAAATCTGCCCTCAGATATATTTTGATCAACTCTTGGTCTTCTAAACTGCTTTCACAGGTGACGACCTTTTTCAAAAAAGTGCAGTGCCTCCTTCCCGGTTGACAGACAGGCATTAAAACTACAGCGGAAACACAAAATTAGCGTGCTATATTGTTTACCGATACTTTGAGTGACCATTAATGCAATCAGATGATGGTGGCTTTGAGGACAATATTCCAAGTAGGAAAATAACTTACCTTTCTTGGAATCTGTGAACATCAGTTGTTGGGTTCTGAATTTTTGAACCTTTGCTGGAGACAAAAAAGTATCCCTTGTCTCCATTGGCGATCCTCTTTATAAAAGTTAGTCGGATAAATCGGAAATATGTGTCGAACCACATCTCCTCGACCTCATTGAGGACCACCATGTGTTGCGCTCCAGCCTTTACCGTTATGACAGCGGCTCTTGCGCTGTCTGTGGAGCGGCTCTTGTATTTGCTTCCTCTCAAGCCACTGTTGAACCTATTAAAAAAAATGAAAATTAGAAAATGTGCTTAAACCGATCAGATAAACTTTGTCTATGTGAGATCCAGGGCCGACCAAGGTATTTTGGCACCCTAGGCAAGGACTTCAATCATTGCCCCCCCACCCAGTTCCTACAATACCATTTAACACCTTACCATTCAGATTGCCCCCGGTGCCAGTGCAAATGTTGCCCCCATTGACCTGTGCCAACGGCAGTCAGTCCCTCAGATTGCCCCCAATGTGTACCCGTGCCAGCATAAGACAAAAAGGCCATCATAGTGTTACCCCCAGTCTGTAATTATGCCAGCTGCAGCCAAATAAACCCATCATATTGCCCCTAATTTGTACCTGTGCCAACAGAAGCCAAAAATCCATCATAATGCCCCAAACATGTGTACCTGTTCCAGCACCTATCATATTACCCCCATTTTGTACCTGTGCTAGCAGCAGC
This sequence comes from Xenopus laevis, assembly GCF_017654675.1. Classification (NCBI taxonomy): domain Eukaryota; kingdom Metazoa; phylum Chordata; class Amphibia; order Anura; family Pipidae; genus Xenopus; species Xenopus laevis. Next base: position 15,955,867 of record NC_054375.1, on the reverse strand, counting down.
CAAGCCCTCATTTTGCCACAATCTGTACCTGTTCCAGCAGCAGCCAAAAATCCACCCTATTGCCACAAATATGTACCTGTGCCAGCAGCTGCTAAGAGGGAGGTGGGGAGTGATTTTGTCCGCAGTACAAATCACAAACAAGAGGGGGTTGTAATAGGCGGTTTATAAAATTGAAAAACTATTAAAGGCCAAGCAAACCAGGGTTAAAAAAAAAGAGAAAACAAAAGCCGTTAAAAAAGTGTGCCCCCATCATGATTTGTGTAGGATCACATGCCTACCCCTAGTTCCAGCCCTGGTGAGATGATATTCATGTTTCAGATAACAGTATAATAGTACTCACGGTCATGTGCTGGATGACACTTTGGTCTCTGGAGGTGCTGTAATATTAGGGAGTGCTTCCAAGTAGAAAAGCACGGACGTCATATCCCTCTCTTCTAATTCATTTCTGGCATTCTGGCCGATCAATAAGCTCGAGCAAAATGCAGTGTCTTCGCCAGTTTTAGCACTTCTTGGCACTCTCTTGGATTTGTGCACCTTTCTGGAAAGAGAAATACAAAAGGCAAAAATTTAGCACACAGGGCTCATATAAACAGACATATCCTATACAGCATCACCACCTGTTAATGAGACTTACCTCTTCCAACAGAGTTTTTCTTACTTGGCACCTCTGCAAATGGATTTCTGGGCCTCTGTCATGCTTTTTAAAAATTTTGAATTGACCCACGCAGAGATGGATCCTCTTCCAACAGCTGATCCTCTGAGGTGACATAAGCAATAAATTTTTACACCGCTCATGTAATTTCTTGCAGTTGCTCGGCTGGCTGCTGAAGCTCGATCACCTAAAGAACTCCATGCTCCTCTCAATGTTATGGAAGTGCAGCTAGCGTAAGGTTCGTTTGGGTTCACAAAATGCAACCATCTTGATACCCATTGCGTCGACCTGAAGGTAGAAGGTTAGAACTTATCTTGGTTTTGCGAGTCCATTTCGTCAGTAGAAACGATTAAGCTACGATCAAAAGATCAGTACCCAAGAGACTGCAGTGTTAAAATGTACCTCATGTTTGATTCCTAGAGACTGGATGCACTACTTTTCTCCAGGTAGCTTCTCCATAACATCCCTAGCATGCAGAGGTGAATTAGTTGTATGTTCCTGTGAAGTCCAGCCTCCTCCATAATCTTTTTGTTGACATCTTGCTGGCAGATGTGCTAGAGACAGACAAAGAGAGAGAGGGAACCATGTGGAATAGGATATAAAGCATGACCCTGATGAAGACCCAACATGTATACAAAAAGTTGGTGCCAGCGAGTTAAATAGTAAGTTGTAAATTTGGGGTTAACTTCCTCAAAGAAAATGGGGGATCCGGGTGCACAAAGCCCCAAAGCTGTAGCTCAAAGCAATAGTATAACAAATAATAATTGGTGATGTGGCTGGCACATCAAACCGGGATTTCACTATCAAAAATAGATGTATTATTATTTTACTACAAAAAACATCACGACAAAGGCCTACGCAGTTTCGTGCCGATACTTCTTCGCACGACCGATTACCGAATCTGCTGCGACGACTACCCTCCTCCTATCTTACACTACTACCCGAACCTCTCACGCCTCTGCATACGACGCACACCAGGACCTCACGCTCGCGTCGCACTGAAACTCGCTAACCAAACCACTCAGCATTCGCACTGACTCCACTATAGCACCCATGCCACCCTCAACCACAAACACACACCACGCACATGCTGAACGTCCAGCCATACTTATTAGCACAGTATGCACGCTCTGCTCTTGTGTCCAACTTGCTTCATGGCGCATCGCGTCGTTCATCCATCTGCACTTACGCCGCTCGTCAGCCACTTCACTACTCCGATAAAAACCACGCGCGTTGCCACTCTAGCGCAACCAGCGCAGATCCGCTCTACTTCTGATATAGCGACTCCACATTGCTCTATATCCTTTCTTCTTCCACATCCGCCGGCATACGAGCTTGATCCTCCTGTTCTCTCAGAATCACCTCCAGAGCTCCGCATCCACTCCTGCCATTAATAGCGCGCGACACACCCTCTTCCACCACTTCCCTCTCTCACACAAGACGCTGCACATGCGCGCATCCACTTCACTCGCCCCACGATAACATACCACTATCGACAACCACCGACCGCCAGTATACCATATGCCCTGCTACTACTCAACTGCCAACTCCACGTCCATGCTCACACACTTCATATCCGTACCCAAACGCTACTCTCACAGCCAGACAATGCTGAGTTACGCGACAACACCAGCACACTACACACCTCAACATATGCGATCTCACGCGGACGGCGCATACACACAAGATGCCTAAACTACATACACATAGCATTTTAATACATATATCCAGAGCCGGGGCCAAGGTATTTCGGCACCCTAGGTAAGGGCTTCAATCAGTGCCTCCCTCACACAGTCCTGCACTACCATTTTCACATCTTACCATCATTCGCTGCCGCCGCGTCCCAGCAGCCATCATATTGCCCCCATTTGCTACCTTTGCCCCAACAGCCAGCCAATCCTCAGATATCCCCAAGCCCCCCAATCTGTACCTGTGCCCAGCATAAGACAAAAGCATCCTTCATATTGTTTGCACCAATCTGTACCTATCTGTATCCAGCGGCAGGCCAAAAAAATATCCATCATAGTGTCCCAAACATCTATGTACCTGTGCAGCAGCTGCCAAATGCGGAGGTGGGACTTCCACTGAAAGATGAAAGATGGCTAGCAATCCAGTGATTTTAAAAAAAAAAAATTAAATTCCCTTAAAAAGTGTGCCCCCCCCAAAGATTTGTGCCCAGGCAGCTGCCTTACCTACCTACCCCTAGTTTCCGGCCCCTGCATATATTCCTACTTTCTTATTTCAACCACACACATATAGCAAGGCTGCTCCACCTTAGATTACCACCTCAAAATAATATGTGATCAAGTATTATGGAGTGCTTACCCCTCTGTGTGATGATGCTTTTCCACAAACTAAACATCCATTGGACTCCAGAAAATTTGAAATGAAGAAAATGCAGGAGAATCGATCAGAAATCAGCTCCAGCCTTCAGCTGCTTGTAATGTCAACACTTGAAAGGGTTCCCACCAAACATCCTCACGTTTATCGCCCTTGACTCCTCGGTACTTAAGGGCTACGAGCTCTGGCCTCCACTCGCTCCTTTCCTGCAGACCTTACGGAGATGTCCAGGGCAGCGGTCTGGTGACTTTTTCCATTGCAGTATTTGCAGGCCAACTGCATTCTGTTCTTTCTGTTGAAAAACGTGAACTGTCAAAAGCAAAGCATGTTCACTGGTTGTGATTAAAGCACAGTTTTGGTTATTACCAGCCTACAAGCAGATACTAAGCCCCACTTCACCCATCAGATGCCATGGCAACAATTTTCCCAAAGTTCCCAAATCAAGCTTGTTCAAGCAGCTAGCACCAATCAGGAGAGTTCTTGACTTCTATTTGCCAAGGTCCTCTTTTATACCTTACTCCTCAAACAATTCTAAACACCTTGGCATCAGAGGTCTAACCAATCAGGTAGAAGGCGAGCCATTCATAATGTGTGAAGTTGGTGGCGCCTAACTCGCCAACAATTCTAATTCATTGCCATCAAAGGTCTAGGCCCTACCAGCAGACACGTGATATGTCATAAGCTGCAAAGGAATGTTTGACCACTAATTCCCCAATTGAGGTGACATTTATTCCCAAATAACATGCATCAAAGGTCGTAGCCCTACTAGCAGACAGTGATATGTCATAATTGCAAAGGAATGTTGTGACACTTAACTTCCCCAATTACAACTCTGGTCGACATTATTCCAAATAAACATCGCATCAAAGGTCTATGCCTACCCAGCAGACAGGTGATATGTCATAAGCTGCAAAGGAATGTATGTGACACTTATTCCCAAGTCTGAACGGTGACAAAATAGATCAGGCAACAATTTGCATAATCGACCTAGACTCCTGGAAAGAAGAATGTTGACTTGTACCCCCACAATTTTTACAAAGCAGGATATAGGTTAACAATTATTGTTCATTGTGCTATACTTATCTATACTATCATATTATACTTATACTATATTCATCTACTATCTCATATCAGTCAGCACGAGTCGTATCTGATATTCTATCTTTCTATCCATTCTATTATCTATCTATCTATCTATCTATCTATCTATCTATCTATCTATCATACTTATGCTACATAACCAGCTTAAACTAGCACAGATCAACTGCTCTATTTTCTAAGATTCTTCTAATACAACTACTAATACTTATATAACAGCTGGCAGAATTTTAGCAACATTTGTGCCCTACTCCCCAACGCAATTAGAAGCGACACAGGATCGCAGGAGGAACTTCCATCAGGTTTCACATAGCAGGTGGTACATGGCCAAAAACACCAGCATGATGCCCCTTAAAACTAGACGCATTTTGACATTGTTTGTCTCTGCCTCTTTGACTGCTAATACCACACTATAACAGCCCTAAAAAACCATAACATATTAACAGTCCAGCACACATAACCTGGCATTCAATTATACCTTAGCCTCAGTATGCTGGTACGCTGAGGTCACCCAGGAAATATAATGAAGGGTGCTCATTTAAACTCAGCATTACTGGGTGTATGGCACATATGATCAAATACCCTGCCATTCTCACATACCAAACTGGCCTGGCCTATCATACGGCTTTTTCCACTCGTTTCTACTGGAAAATGCTAGACACACTTACAACAACATTCAGCCATAAGTCATCTGTACATTTATAAATGAAAACATTGTAAAAAGAACTACTTTGTCGTAGGCCTTGTTATCTTTATGGAATAAGCATTTACCAAGCCTAAAAGTTAACAAAACGTTCTGAGTTGATAGTACAAACTCCAGCAATTTCTCTATTTGCTTTGCATCTGAAGAGGGGATTTAATTCATGTCTAACATTTGCTTACATTCGTCAGATCACTACAGCCATATCATCTATGATAAAGTAATGCAGGTATGTAGCCTAATTCCCTGGACGTTGTCTTGGAGCCCAGGTGGGTAAGCACAATGGCAACTGCTTCAAAGGCTAGCCTTCTAGCCGGAAGTGACCACACCATGAGCTCTAGTCCGTGATAGGTGGCCAGCAGGACAGAGGCATGTTGATTTGTAACCACAGATCGACCTGAACTAAGAATGACTAACAAAATATCTTGAAAAAGTTAAACTAGTTATATATAGAAGAGTATGCAGATGCAGAAGGAAATTGAGCTTCTGATGCAGGAAGCAAAAGCCAAAGATGCGATCAACCTGAAGGGCTTAGCTGTCGTTAAATATGAAAGACCTGCGACTATTAAGGATTCTGATCCTCTGGATTTTTTTGTTAATTTCCTTGAGAAAATGGCTGCTATGTTAGAGGGACAGCCTGAGAAGTCAGCAAGGTATGTATTGCTCCCAGCCTGACATGTACTGTCTGTAATATTCATTTTGTTTTTATTTCTTCTTAACACATTAATCTATTGTTGCCTTACAGCTCTCCCATGGAAGATGAGAATACGTCCAAGCCGATATAAAAACAGAAACCAACGTGAGACCTCAACGGGCAGACTGACAAAGTAGTGGAGAGACACGGCACCTTTTTAAGATCTGGACTGTAAGTATACTTGGCACTGTGTCCTTATAATTATTCAACCCTGTCTTTAAAAACAACCCAATTCTTTGTTAACCTTGCCCAAAACCATTTGTAAAGCAAATGTTACAGGTTATATTTGGAGCTGAGCAAGCATCGATGGGATGTGTTATGCTAAACCCAGATTAGCACAACAGCAATCGCTATCTCACCGCCCAAACAGCTGAGGTGGATGGACCATTGTGAAACGCTGCAGGTAAACTACCGGTGTAAACTACAACTTACCACTGATTCCCACTGCTCTCATATATAGCAGAATATTGCTGCAGTAAGGGCCCAGCACCAACAGAAAGCATGATGGGGTTGATTCTTTTGCCAATTCTTTGTTGGCAATACACAAGTGCTTAATAAACCTGTGTTTTGTTCAAAACCTTGGTGTCCCTGTCTTCTCAAGCTCCAAATCCTTATGCTACCTGCCTACCAAATGCTCTACATCCCCCAAAAAGTCGCATGTCACACTATGTAGCATAATTGTTAATTAATGAGGCCCACTACTGTTTTATATGATGTGTTCAAGGCTATACTTGAGCCAGCATATTAGGGTATACTGAAACCTACTCTTTTAACAAAATGCTCTGTAAAGCTACAAAGTGTTGTTTTCTTTTCTATAGCAGGCCATCTCCTATTATATTCCAGTCTCTTATTCAAATCAATCCACTGATTGCGTTAATCTCACAGCTGTATAGCGAAGCGATCCAGGACAGCATGTTATAATCCAAAGATGTGCTTGCCTTATACAACACATCTAAACACCCAGCACCTGTTATCTGATTATGACCTTTATCAGCCACACCTGCAAATTTTGTTATTAGTGAATGTTTAATGCTACTATTGGCCTTAAACAGCGTTCTGTATACTATTAGTTAAAAATAAACTCCTGTAACACATATAAAGTAATAATTGCTGTTGTAAAGTAGGTGGGCTTGGTTGCCTCAAAGTATACAAGATACCGTTAGAAGTGTGTTTCGTTGACGTCTGCTATTCCTTAATAGCTCTATATCTATCATACCTCGCTATCGGCACATCACTATTACATTTTCGTACCTGTTCAAAACTCCTTTCATCACGTACACAACATCCTATAGATCACGTTTTTGGTTGTGTTGAATTAAACGCTTTACGATTTTATCGAGAGTGGGCTGCGTGGCCTTACAGCATACATGGCTGCATCTCTCTCTGT
>NC_054375.1:15905213-15928491 GCF_017654675.1 Xenopus laevis | reverse complement strand
GAGAGAGATTCAGTTCTGAAGATTGTGCACGTTCTCAACTTCTAAGAAAGAATGTAAATCAAGCAAAAACGAAATTTAAGAAGCAACAGAGGCAGAGGTAACAGAAGGAGTGGGTCACTTTGCATTTTCATTGGTGGTGGGGTGGTATGAATGATTTAGCTTCTATATGAAAATAGTGAAGGAAACGAAAACAATTTTAGGTGGCGAGGAGAAAAAAACAAGAATGCAGAGGTAACATGAGAGAATCACCAATAGAAGTTGATGAGACGAAAGAGATTGCAGGGGGAGATATACTGGATTCCTGCTGGTTTCTGACTGGGTTATCAGAGTTTACGAGAGAGGACACAAATGGTATAGCTGAACAGCAAGTTAAATTCAATAGAGAAATAGAAGTACGATGAGTGGAAAAAATAGAGAATTGAGGAAAAAAAAAGTGAGAAAGAGAAAGAGTTAATCGGTCAGTGGGAGAGGATGAACGTACGTGTCTCCTGTTGGTGTTTATCTGGACATCTTCTTGTTTGTGGCTTGGACATCGTGAGGTTCTTCAGTCTTAACAACAAGTAGAAATATTAAGTGGACTGTTTTATGTTTGTGTTCCACACTATACAAGACAGAGACAGAAGGGGAATGTCAGAGGTAGGCGAGAGAGAGAGTGGAAAAGGAAAATGCACAACGTCGGAAGGATGAAATAGGATGATAAAATGATCAGTGCAGAATATATCCGCATCCCTCTGGGTCTGTTTCTCTGTCGTGTTTGCATTTGAAATATGGGCGTGACTGGTATTTTTGAAATGGGCGTGACTGTTTCTTGCTTCTATATAAAAATGAAACATTACGAGAGTCTTGTTGTGAAAACTGATTGTGAACACAATGTTAAATCAGAGATACAGAGAAACGACAAACAAAGCGGAGAATATAGAATAGAATCTTTGTGTGTTCTCGAGCCTTGTTTTAAAAATAAATAATACGTTTGGAACATTGCCTTTTCCTCACTAGGGTTTATCAATGACACAGAAAGAAAGAGCAGGAGGAGGAGAACTGGAAGACAGGAAAGTAGAAATAGAAGATAAGAGAGCAAGAATGAGGAGGCAGATAAAGGTAGAGAGTGAAAGTGAAAGGGTACACTAATAGCAGGCTTCGATTTCAAAGCCTCTGACTATCTTCTTCTAGAGGCGTGGAGTGCATGGGTAACACATGACTACAGACAGAAATGAGAGAGAAGAAAGGCAAGTAATTTTTAGAGAATATGAGCACGAGAGAAATAGAAGAGGAGACACAAGAATGTGTGAAGGAGTTAATAGCATTCACATATCTCAACTTCCTGTTTGGGTATCCTCTGGGTCTTGATCGAGTGTTGTGGAAGAGTGATGTTTCCCTCACTTGCTACAAAGAAGAAATGTAAACAAAAAGTACTTTGGATAGAGCAGCACATGAAAGGAGTAGACAGAAAGACGGGGGAGGCATTGCAAGGCAGGCACTTTTCAGGGGGGGGGGGGGGGGGGTGTTGGTGTACTTGGGTCCTATTGGTCCAATCATCTTCCAAGGTAGTGTGTGTGCATGGTCGACGCTATGAAAACAGCGAAGAAAGCAAAAAGTTGAGAACTGCGAGTGAATTGGAGAAAAAAAGGAATGCAGAGGTACAGAGAGAAACTATCGAAAATAGAATTGTGAGAGAAATAGAACAGGAATTGTATAGGAGGAGTCATGCTGATTCCTGTGGTTTTCCACTTGGTTTACTCTCCACTTTCGGAAAGGATGGTGGTGAGATGGTTTACAACGCAGGTTGGGGTTCTATGCTTCTTTAGAAAAAATGTTAAAATTGGTTTCTATGGTGCATTGTAGTTTTTACAGCGGTGAATGAAGCAGGTCTACGCAACAGAAGGGTGTGTGCTTTTGAAGCCTTGAGGTGCCTGCTTGACTCTCATGACTGCGTGTGGCACCGTGCCGGAGCCTAGCAGGTATGGCAGTGCCATAGTGGTAGTCTAAAGAGTTTGCTCGGCCGTATTCCTTCTGCTCGCATTGGTATGTGCCAAATACTTGACAAACGCGATGCTCTCGTGGAGTCCGTGTTTTGACGATCAGTAGTGTGTCACAGTTACATTTGCCAGCACAGCCTGACTGCATCACATTAGAATGTTGATAGCTAAATTGTGAGACACAAAAAGAAGATCGTTTGAGAAACGCGGACAGTGAGGTTCTCGCATATACCAGTATAATGGGAATGTTGCTCAGTGGAACCTTTCTTAAATGTTGCAGGGTTCAGCAGATTTAGCCTTTGGTGGTTATCCGCACAGGATGCTCATTTGAACACTATGAGGTTTCTTCCTCATTGACGATTAATTTAAGATGTTGTGGGGAGTTGTCACGCCTCCGTTCTCGGCTCTTATGGACGATAGATGACAACGTGCGTTAACCACTAGAAGCAAACATATATTCACATGCTTTCTACATTTTCTAGCACCTCAACACAGATTTATAGAAAACAGTTTACCTTTTTCTCTTCTGTCAAGGCAAATGCAGCATGGTGTGTGCTGTCTTGGTGCTCTGCCACGCCAATGGATAGTGATAAAACGTATCTGCGTATTACAGTGGGTTAATCTTGTGGGAATTCTGATTTTTATCCATTCCAGTGTTCTAAGAGTAGAGGTTATTTTGGAGATGATTTACATGAATTTTACTCAAAGTCCTTAGTGTCAATTATTTTACTTAGCTGTCTATGTTTGTAAACCCTGTCGTCTGCATAGTTTTTTCAGAACCACCACGTCTCCAGGTATGGAGAGTCTCAAATTTACCTGATGGATCTGCTGTCTCGTCTTTGAGCAGCATCCAGGGCTTTCAAAAATGTGCTTTTGCTGTTGATCAATAGCCTGCGGCAATCTTGTCGCGTGTCTTCATTGTTATGGGTTAAGGATATCGTACCTGTAAAAAAAAAGTTACTTATAATGCTGATGAACAACAGCAGAGGGCTGAAAGGTTATCACATATAGTCCGACTTGGGTATCTTTTCTTGACGAACTTCCGGGATATTCCTGTTACTGATGCTTTTTTTTGAAGGCATACGCGTGGCTTTCATAAAGTTGTTGCAGGCATTGTGCATAGGACTAAGATAGATTGTAAAACAAGTTGGGTGTTGTCGATCTGGATTCTTTAACGAATCGTCCTCACTGCTCAAATAAGTTGGAACACTGTGCTGTGCGAGAGAATCTCTGGGCAGCTTGCAAGAAAGAACTCATGGTCTTTGGATGTCTTTACAAAGTGTCAGTTTAGCATCTTGGTGGTTTGCATAAAATTAAAGGAACTAGCCAATGTTTTCCCACTCAAAAAGGAACACACGGTGTACGAAAAGTCACATCAATTTTGGTAGGGATGGCTTAGTCGCACATAACAAAGTCATTGGGTATTCAACAGGCATTCTTGTTCCACACCATGACAAGGGTACCGATTATGAATGAGGCAAGGCCAAGGAAATAAAATACATAATGAAACACAGGCCGTAAGTCGTGCCGTGAGACTCATTAAATCTGAATAAAAATGATGACTTGGCAAAAAATTCAATACATAGGCAAATCCTATGGCATACAGGTGTGCTGTGTAGAACTTCAGAGAGTTTATTTAGGCATTGCAGTGCAGACGTATCATCGGTGGAGAACTCACGGTTTGTCAAGCATACCAGGGTGTTCCGCGAAGATCGTTGCACTGCAAATTGCTAATATGAAGTCTTGTAAAGTGTTTCAAGCAGGACCTGTGTGCCTGTGGATTGTCCTTGTATCTGCATGATGGAGGTTGTCGACCTCACCTGTGTAGCACCAGGCTCATCTACTCTAATTGGAGAAGCAGGGTGGTGGAAGTACTACAACTGGTTTCCTTGGGCAAAAATTGAGAACACATAAAGCCATTTCATTTTTTAATCTGGTTACTGTACTCACTCTCTGGATTTGGTACCTAGGTTGAATCCGCAATGTATTTCGTGTCCAGAAATTCTGTGAAATGCTTTAAGAGTGGGGGCCTAGAACAGACGGATGCCGATTGTACGACAGCTTCTTCATTTTCAGTCGTTTTTCTGAGTCAATTCATTTCGCTGCGCTTTTAGTTAGTGTCAAAATGGAATTGTTGGCACGCGTCGTGCAGTATGTGTATTACAGTTAAAAGTCAGTGCCAGCTATCTAAGAAAAAGAAAATATAGCAGTAAAGTTTGCGTTGCGTTCTTAAGTTTGGATTCTGGATCTGGTGCTTATAGCAATTTCAAATAAGTTTACTGGCAATATATGTTTCGTGGTTCTAGACAGATGCTGGTTGGCCTGTCAGCTGCGCAGCAATATCAGATTATTGATGCAGGTTGCCTGAAGCTTAAATGGTTGGAGACTGAGGTTCACTGCTGAGTCAGCAGGAGCGCAAATACCTAAATGTGGGGAGTTTGATTGTTTTTTATGTTGAGTCGGTGCGACTATATAAAAGTAATATCGGCTGAACCAGGCAAGGACTTTAATTAACAAACAGGCTTGGTTATGCTAAGTGCACAGAGGCTCAAAATGGCCGCACCACCAGCCATGGGTAAATAACGTTTTAGGATGGAAGCAGCCTTCCCTCTTCCCACTACCAGTTGCTATCACAAGATGTAAAGTTTAGTATAGAGTTACAGATGTAGTCTATATATTACTTCTCTAATGCCTTGATGCTTCCTGCTGAGGTTGTCATGTCATTGAGTGTTCATGCTCTGTGATGATTTCAATATTTTCTGCTGTGTCCCTGATCTCTTGCTTGAAGTCTATCACTGGATAGCTATGTGCAGGAACAGCGATGGGAAGGTCTTTCCCTGATGGGAATTGTCCATTCACAGTTGTATCTATGTGGCAAGTTCATAAGGAGGCCCGACTTCTATAAGTCCAAGCTGTAAAGTCATGAGAATGAAATCACAGACCATATTTAACAAATTACTGACTTTGAGTGTGTAAAAATTGTTAACCCAGTCCAGTGTTAAAAGAAAAAATCACCGTTCGCTATGTAGTGTTCTCCATAAGGTTCTTCTTAAGGACAGGCTGACAGTGGATGGTTGCTCCCTGGTTTCTGGTGCCTCTTTCTTCCCGATCTGGGGCTGACAGCAGCAATTGGAATGGGTCCTTTGGCCTATCGTGGGTTCAGCAGTTTCCTGAATTTAATAGGATAGAAGTGGCGTAGTTCTGCGCAAAGTGTTTTAGCAACGATTTGACAACGCTAGTTCTTGGGTACTACTATAAGTGGCATGATACGATCCACTGGGTCTAAAGAAAGAATCCCTGTAGCATGGTAGTGTCGTCCATGTCAGCTTCTTAGACAGGATGGTCGAAGTGGGTTTGCTCCTGATTTCTGGAGCCAGTTTATACTCGGTCCGGGGCTGAGCAGACAGAATGTGGATGGTGTTCGCTAGAAAAATCGGTTCAGATCAGTTTACCTTGCAATATATAGGATAGAAGATGTCAATGGTAAAAACTTTGTTGCTGTAATAGCCAATAGCGTTCTTGGGTTATCGCTAAAGCTGGCATAGATAGTAATTCCATAGTCAAAAGAAGAGAAAGTTGTCTCACACGGTTCACCATTAGATCTTAAATCAGTAGGTCTCAAAGATCAGACAAACAGACGGTAGGGGGGGGAATTAAGGCCTACAACGGGTTTTTTCACTATGAAATACCTTTCCTTTCCAAAAAGGGCAGAGAATTACAGTCTAGGAGAGGTCAAGGCGTTGGATCTCAGATGATTAAATTAGCGCGTAGCCTTCGTCTTGCAATGCCACATACGCGACGCAGAAGGCAGTATGTGCAACTTCATGGATTCTTCTTCCAATGAGCTAAATCCTCAATGCCATGTGCTCTCTCGGCGATTGAGTTTTCAAGCTTTTTATCGAACTTTAAATGGCAGCTCCGAGGACAAACGCAGGCAACCCGATTTCGGCCTTAAAAAAAAAAATATTGGGAGACAGGTATTCTGTGGTAAGGAAAGAATGATGAATGATGGGGTGGTGGGGGCAGGGTTTGAATCAAATAAAAGGCGTAAAAACACATAGTCCTACAAGATATGTTGAAATGTTGTATAACGTTCATGTCCTCCCGCCAGTGAAACTAAACACTAGGTGGTACCTCATACTTAATGGGTCAGTTTGTAGTACAGTCCGGACCCACTCGCGATTAGATCAACCTAAAAGTGAATTGATCAACTACTGCACATTGGCCTAATGATGGGAGGGTTTTGAGACAAACAATAAATATTGTTTGTGGTAATATACATGTTCTCCACCCATCAAACATGAAAACTAAAGTGGCACATGTCACATTTGAGTAGGGTCTATTGAAACAATTTGAACAGAGACTGATCTGTGTAACTAGGTCAAAAGCATTTTTAATATTGCACACACAAACAGGGCAAATTGTAGTCCTGCCAATAGCAGCAGGCAATTTTGTTAATAGAAAAAGTACAACACGATAGGAATAATTCTTATAACCTGATGGTCATTCTGAGTTTAAAAAAATCTTGTTGCGCCTGGTGTGCGTGGGCCACCATTAGTAGATCTATTAAACAGAGTTTAATCAGAATAATCTGTACACAGGTCTAGACCATAGGCCATTGCTTAATTGACACATCCAAACACAGGCAATCTGTAACCTCGTAATATACACAGCAATTTGTTAAAGAAAAGTAAAAAAAGCTAGGGAATGACTATTATAACTGGATTGTCCTTCGGAGTTTAAAAAAATCTGTTCGGGTAATTAGAACAAACAAAGAGCTGTAAATAGTTAAAACTAAGATTATATAAGAATTAAATAAAAACAAGAGACAAAATCAACTAAATGCAAGAAGTATTGGCATGAAAAATAGGTGTGTTGCATAGAGCAAGCTCTTACACGTGACTGTTGGCAGGGAGTTTAACGACAATTTGAGTTGGGCTCCCCGCCTCATTGTAGCACAGGGATAATCATTGGCTAGAGGAGATGATCCCCACCAGTAGCTTCGTGGAGAACTAATGTTGCTCTCACGTTGGATGTTGCCTCACCAGTGGCCTCAAAAGGCAGGTGCTATTTTTGAAGGATTGCCAAGCTTGGAGGCAAGTTTTAGTTGTCATAAATGAAAAAAAAAAAAAAAAAAAGAAAAAGAAAAAAAAAAAAAAAATGAAATAAAGCAAGCAATAAGATGAAATAAGCACATAAAGAATAATAAAGAAAATGAACAATAAAAAAGAAAAAAGAAAAGAAAAAGAAAACAGAAGAGAAAAATAAAAGAGAACAAAATAAAAAAAGAAAGAAATAAATAAACAAAACCCTAAAGAAGACAAAGAAGAAAAAAAATAAAGAAAAACAATAAGAAAGAACGGCAAAAAAACAAATATAAGAAAAAATAAAATAGAAGGGAAAAGAAAAAAAATGGAGAAAAAGAGAATAAAAAAAAGAAAAAAAAAACAGGTGTACGTGACAAAAGAGCTTCAATTTAGGGTTAGAAGCACAAGGTCTAAATGGCAATACAGCAACTGTTTGGACCGCCAGGAACATTATTTCATGCAGGGTTGGCCCAGAACTCCGTTTTACTTCTGATGTTGTCATCACTGGGTCAAAAAGGTGGGATCCCTGGGCGATAGGATATTTTGACTAATCACACAGTATAAGTTGTCAGTCTTGCTGTAGTGTATGGGGTTGACAGTACAATGCCTTGCCTAAAACTTATTGAAGGCTGTCTTATCAGATAGTGAAGCAGCACTGCAGCATTTTGGCTAGTTTGCAGATTCATGGCAGTTGTCAACCAGCTGGGGTTGAGTCCAGCATATAGAAGCAGGGATTCAAACCAGCAAGTGGTGTATGTGTGCCTATGTTTGTACAACAGAGAGATGAAAACATAACAATTAAATACAAATACTGAATGATACATAACTGTTAGCTGGAGGAAATGATGAGGGGGCATATCCGGACTTGTGCCTGTTATTATTATTAGGAAAGCAAAGGTACATACACATATGGTGCATACAGTTACAACATACACTCATGTTACAGCAAGTGCATCAGAGCTGGAGATTGGTGACGAGCGTGTACATGTCAGAATGCCAAGACTTAAGAAAGAAACCTACTCTACTTCTTAAACCTTGGCATTCAACTGGGGCACACATTTCCATTAGAGAAGCTGCTGGCACAGATGGATGAGTGTGCCCAGCGTGCAAATCCACTCTCCGCCATGAATATGATTTCACATGAGTGAGAGATGGGTCTGTTAACTGGGCCACACAATCTGATAAAATATCTTTTCTTTTGCAACATCAGGTAAACACGTGATTCAGAGCTACGTCCAATGCATTACTCTCAGAGAGGTGAGTGCCTCCGAGTAGGTGAACCAAGTGCCTGTAATGAACCTTAGTAAAATGACAGGTCATAGTTTACAGGGTATGAATATGATTACATTATTGTAAAAACACTGTAATACAAAAAAAAAACTTGACAAAGAGGGATGGGTGTGCACCAACTGGTGTTCCCACTTTACACCCATGAACCATATGAATTTACATGAGTGCAAGGAGAAAACACTAATGGGGCCACGTGTCTGATAAAAAGCTTGTCTTGTGGTCTCTTGTAATGTGACATCAGGTAAGCAAGTGATTCAGAGCTACTTCCACTGTATTTCTCTCAGAGCGGTACTGGCACAGCATGGATGAGTGTGCAACAGTTTTAAGGGCCACTAACAGCCATCAATGTAAATTCACATGACTGTTAGAGGGCCCTTATAACTGGGCCACACAATGTCACATTAGGTAATCAAGAGATTCATAGTTAAAGACTGGCTACTTCTACTACATTTAAAGCTACATCTAGGCTAATGCAAAGAATAGGGTTAGGGAAAGTAGAGAATCCACACTGTTACACACAGTTACAATAAACACACGTTACAGCAAGTGTTTCAGAGCTGGCGATTGGCGATGGGCATGCACCTGTCAGAAGGGAAAGATACTTGTAATGAACATACTCACATCCAAACTACCCTGCCCTTCTAACTGGGGCACATATTTCTATTAGAGAACCTGCTGTGCAGTGGTGATTGAAAAAAAAACTTGACAAAGAGGGATGGGTGTGCACCAACTGGTGTCCCCACTTTACACCCATGAACCATATGAATTTACATAAGTGCAAGGTGGAGGACACTAATGGGGCCACGTGTCTGATAAAAAGCTTGTCTTGTGTCTCTTGTAATGTTGACATCAGGTAAGCAAGTGATTCAGAGCTACTTCCAATGTATTTCTCTCAGAGCGGTACTGGCACAGATGGATGAGTGGTGCACCAACTGTAAGGGCCACTAACAGCCATCAATGTAAATTCACATGACTGTTAGAGGGCCCTCGCAACTGGGCCACACAATGTCACATTAGGTAATCAAGTAATTCATAGCTACAGACTGGCTACTTCTACTACATTTAAAGTTACACCTCAGCTAATACACAGAGTGGGGTTAGCAAAAGTATGAAAGCAAATAGAAGAGAGTCCAGTAAGAGGTGGTACTGGCGCAGACGGATGAGTGTGCACCAGCTGTAAGGGCCACTAACAGCCATGAATGTAAATTCACATGACTGTTAGATAGTCCTCTAACTGGGGCCACACAATGTAACATCAGGTTAAATGTATGTATACTTGGATGAGGTAACAAATACTATAAATTACACAATTAAAGGTGGTACTGGCAGAAAGGGATGGCTGAACACCTGTGAGATGGGCAAGGTATTATGATGAACATACTCACATCAATAATACTTTTGCCCTTCTAACTGGGGCACACATTTCTATTAGAGAACCTGCTGTGCAGTGGTGATTGAAAAAAAAACTTGACAAAGAGGAATGGGTGTGCACCAACTGGTGTCCCACTTTACCCCCATGAACCATATGAATTTACATAAGGGCAAAGGTGTGGATACTAACGGGGCCACGTTGTCTGATAAATGGCTTGTCTTGTGTCGCTAGTTATGTGTATCAGGTAAGCAAGTGATTCAGAGCTGGAGACTTTAACAACACACAATATTGTACATAAAGTTACAATAGACACTCACATTAAAACAAGTGATTTTGGGTACCAGGGATGGGTGTGCACTTGTCAGAAAGCCAAGACTCATGCATGAACATACTCACATACATGCTATCTTGCCCTTCTAACTGGGGCACACATTTCTATTAGAGAACCTGCTGTGCATTGGTGATTGGTGATGGAGAAATTGCACCCATGAACCATATTGAATTTACATGAGTGTAAGGTGCTGACACTAACGGGGCCACATGTCGGATAAACAGCTTGTCTTGTGTCTGTTGTTATTTGGAAGGTGGAGACTGGGGATGAGCGTGCACTTGTCAGAAGGGAAAATATACTGGCATGAACATACTCACATCCCAGATACCTTGACCTTCTAACTGGGGCACACATTTCTATTAGAGAACCTTGCTGTGCAGTGGTGATAGAAAAAAAAACTTGACAAAGAGGGATGTGTGTGCACCAACTGGTGTCCCCACTTTACCCCCATGAACCGTATGAATTTACATAAGGGCAAGGTGCTGACACTAAGGGGGCCACATGTCTGATAAATAGCTTATTGTAAAAACACTGTAATACAAAATTGACAAATAGGGATGGGTGTGCACCAACTGGTGTCCCCCCCCACAGCCATGAACCATATGAATTTACATGAGTGTAAGGTGCTGACACTAACGGGGCCACATGTCGGATAAACAGCTTGTCTTGTGTCTGTTGTTATTTGGAGGTGGAGACTGGGGATGAGCGTGCACTTGTCAGAAGGGAAAAGATACTGGGAAAAAAAAAAAGATAAGGGAAAAGATACTTCCAATGTATTTCTCTCAGAGCGGTACTGGCACAGATGGGTGAGTGTGCACCAGCGGCAAGGGCCACTAACAGCCATCAATATAAATTCACATGACTGTTAGATGGACCTTGCAACTGGGCCACACAATGTCACATAAGGTAAGCAGGGGATTCAGAGCAGTGACAAAATGTACTCACATTACAATTACCATATTATCCCCCTCTAACAGGGGCTCACCTCTGTGGATGATTCACACAACACCTAAATACTTGCTCCTCAATACACCAATGGCTCAGAAATACTGTAAATACTAGTCAACCTGTTGGTATATGTGTGAGAATAAAATACACCCAAACCACTTCAATAGTTGTGTCAGGAACCAAGTTCTCCACTGCTCTCCTCTATCCTACTCGCTGTCCCCTTCTCATCTGCTGTGGCTCCACCTGCAAACTGGAAAAGAAGCAAATAAGGTGCAAATATTTGTCATATCTTTGTCATATTACAATATAGGTGCCCAGTTCTATTAAACGGTGAATACATTATAGTAATATAGAGACTTTTGATGAGCATACATTTCAGCTTGGGAAGTTAGCAGCTGTATGGAAAAGGTACTACTACCTGCCCTAACCTTGTGCCTACTGACTGCCCAATACCTGCCCCTTTGCCTACTGACTGCCCAATACCTGCCCCTTGTGCCTACTGACTGCCCAATACCTGCCCCTTGTGCCTACTGACTGCCCAATACCTGCCCCTTGTGCCTACTGACTGCCCAATACCTGCCCCTTGTGCCTACTGACTGCCCAATACCTGCCCCTTGTGCCTACTGACTGCCCAATACCTGCCCCTTGTGCCTACTGACTGCCCAATACCTGCCCCTTGTGCCTACTGACTGCCCAATACCTGCCCCTTGTGCCTACTGACTGCCCAATACCTGCCCCTTGTGCCTACTGACTGCCCAATACCTGCCCCTTGTGCCTACTGACTGCCCAATACCTGCCCCTTGTGCCTACTGACTGCCCAATACCTGCCCCTTGTACCTACTGACTGCCCAATACAAACTACCTGCCCCCAGGTAATACAATTACACAATTAAAAGTGGTACTGGCAGAGAGGGATGGCTGAACAACTGTGAGATGGGCAAGATATTCTGATGAACATACTCACATCAATAATACTTTGCCCTTCTAACTGGGGCACACATTTCTATTAGAGAACCTGCTGTGCATTGGTGATGGAGAAATTGCTGGCACAGATGGATCAGTGTGCACCAGCGGCAAGGGCCACTAACAGCCATCAATATAAATTCACATGACTGTTAGAGGGCCCTCACAACTGGGCCACACAATGTAACATCAGGTAATCAAGCACCAACGGCTCTGAAAAACTGCAAATACTAGTCTACCTGCTGGTATATGTGTGAGAATAAAAATACATACAAACCACTTCAATAGTTGTGTCAGGAACCAAGTTCTCCACTGCTCTCCTCTCTCCTACTCGCTGTCCCCTTCTCATCTGCTGTGGCTCCACCTGCAAACTGGAAAAGAAGCAAATAAGGTGCACATCTTTGTCATATTACAATATAGGTGCCCAGTTCTATTAAACGGTGAACACATTATAGTAATATAGAGACTTTTGATGAGCATACATTTCAGCTTGGAAAATTAGCAGCTGTATGGAAAAAGGTACTACTACCTGCCCTCCCCTTGTGCCTACTGACTGCCCAATACCTGCCCAATATTACTGACTGCCCAATACCTGCCCAATATTACTGACTGCCCAATACCTGCCCAATATTACTGACTGCCCAATACCTGCCCAATATTACTGACTGCCCAATACCTGCCCAATATTACTGACTGCCCAATATTACTGACTGCCCAATACCTGCCCAATATTACTGACTGCCCAATACCTGCCCAATATTACTGACTGCCCAATACCTGCCCAATATTACTGACTGCCCAATACCTGCCCAATATTACTGACTGCCCAATACCTGCCCAATATTACTGACTGCCCAATATTACTGACTGCCCAATACCTGCCCAATATTACTGACTGCCCAATACCTGCCCAATATTACTGACTGCCCAATACCTGCCCAATATTACTGACTGCCCAATATTACTGACTGCCCAATATTACTGACTGCCCAATATTACTGACTGCCCAATACCTGCCCAATATTACTGACTGCCCAATACCTGCCCAATATTACTGACTGCCCAATACCTGCCCAATATTACTGACTGCCCAATACCTGCCCCAAATTATACTCATAAATAGGCAGATGTATTAAGGCATCAACTGCGCCATTAGCCAAGCAAGTTGGATTAAAGAAAATAAAGTTTGCAAAAATATCAGTTTTTCAATAAGCACCATGCGCACAGTCATTTGCAAATCACCTTATATTAACACCTGTCTTTCCTATGAGCCTTGGTATTGCGCATTCGGAAGAAATCCCAGCAGAATATAATCACCTACGTAGTGGAAAAGCCCCCGCGGTTGCAGTCTGCGCGGTAAGAGAAACCGTTACACCTACGTCAGTGACGTCGCATTGCGCTCTGAGGCGCAAAAAATCTACGGGAAGCCAGTGGACCGGAACAAGTGGAGCGTTAAAGGAGCCGCTCCGCACTTCCGAACCAAACTAGTTAAGTCGGCAGAGCAAAGAAACAAGCGCTGACTTTCTGACATGCGCTACTGAGCAGCGCTCAATAACATACTACTTAACCAACAGCGCAAATGTATCTGGCCATCAGAAAAGCTGTAACTCTTTCTGCACAGCACCTGCCACCTGTTGGGAACTAGATCATTTATCCGGAAAGTCCAACTTATGGAATGCGCCGGCACGATCAATTCGGGCGCCAGCGCGTCCAAGTCGGGCGCCAGCGCGTCCAAGTCGGGCGCCAGCGCGTCCAATTAATTCTCTAAGCTGCCTATACTACAGTAATAAGTGACGGGGACAGAACACACCAGAGCACACATTAATAAAGATATTCCCTACCATCGCCTCTCTGTTCTTTTATATATAACTCAGCCCATACCCCCCGTGTCCCTTTTTTTGAATAGGGCGCCAGCGCATCCAAATCGGGCGCCAGCCGACCACCACCAATCAATTCTCTGGGATGCCTATACATAGTGATAAGTGGCAGGGGACAGAACACACCAGAGCACACATTAGTTTTACGCAAAAACTCTCAGCTCTTTATTAACTATTCCCTACCATCACCTCTCTGTTCTTGTATATATAACTCAGCCCATACCCCCCAAGTGTCCCTTTTTCGGAGGGACAGTCCCTCATTTGTACTGGAAAGTCCCTCTTTTCACTGCACTGAACAGCCAGAAAAAGAAAGTTTCTAACTTAATGGGCTTTTGGCAGAGAGCACAGAACAGCCAACAGGTGCAAATAAGATACTTAATAACAATTTTTTTTACTGCACTACATGCAAAAAAATTTTTTACTCCCTCTTTTTACTCCCAAAATGTTGGGGGGTGTGGTCAGCCCAATATATTATTCTCCATACCGTGGCAGTATAGTTAAGAAAGATTGTGAAATTTTAACCCTGGAAATGCCTTGGATGGGCCACTAACTCTCATTGGTCTGGCATTCATGCTGGATTGTAAGGGGGACATTGGGCCCTTTTCTGTCACTGCTGCAAAGGACCTCAGCATGTCACAAGCCCCTTGCATCCCCTCACTGGGCTTCAGTGAGCCCTAGCAATTCAAGGGCCCAGAAGAAAGCCTCCGTTGGCCAGTAACTGTCTTTGCTCTGGCAATCTTGAATAGCTGAAGGTTTGACTTTGGCCATTTTTTGTCACTGCTGCAAAAGGCCCCAGCATGTCCAAAGCCCTTAGAATCCCGTCCCTGGCTTCATTGAGCACTAGCAATTCAAGGGCCCAGAGGAAAGCCTCGGATGAACCAGTAACTCTTCTTGATTTGGCATTCATGTCTGGCAGCAGGGGGACGTTGGCCATTTTCTTTCACTGCTGCAAAAGGCACCAGCATGCCCAAAGCCCCTAGCATCCCCTCACTGGGCTTCAGTGAGCACTAGCAAATCAAGGGCCCAGAGGAAAGCCTTGGATGGGCCAGTAACTCTCTTTGCTCTGGCACTCATGAATGAATGAAGGTGGGACTTTTGCCATTTTCTGTCACTGCTGAAAAAGGCCCGAGCATGTCCAAAGCCCCTAGCATCTCCTCCCTGGCTTCATTGAGGACTAACAATTCAAGGGCACAGAGGAAAGTCTTGGATGGGCCAGTAACTCTCACTGCTTTATCATTCATGTCTGGATGTAGGGGGACCTTAGGTCATTTTGTCACAATGCTGCAAAGGACCTTAGCATGTCACAAGCCCCTTGCATCCCATCACTGGGCTTCAGTGAGCCCTAGCAATTTGAGGGCCAAGATGATAGCCTTGGATGGGCCATGCACTTTTAGGTAAACTTGCACTGGCCTGGCATGTCTGCCAGAACTGCCATACTGTTTTGTGAATGAGAGATGGCAAGGTTAACATATAGGCAATCCACCTGGAAGGTTTCTGTACGATAGGACCCCTCATTAACATGGCATACAGATTTGGCCAGAATGCTAGTGCCAGCAATGTACAGGTTATATTGGGGCTAGCAAGCATGCTGGGATGTGTATGCTAACCCCAGATTAGCACAACAGCGATCTCTATCTCACTGCCCAAACAGCTGAGGTTGATGGGACCATTGTGGAAAGCTGCAGGTAAACTACCGGTGTAAACTACAACTACCATGATCCCACTGTCTTCATTATAGCAGGAATATTGCTGGCAGTAAGGGCCCAGCACCAACAGAAAGCATGATGGGGGTTGTATTGTTTGAGATGGTTGGGAAAGAGCTGTGCAGGGCTGGGTCTTTCAATTGCTAATGAGCTGAGCACAAGCCATTGTTTAGCTCCTGCCAGCAAACATCCCCCCCACCTCCCCCCCCAACCAGGTGAGAAGCTAGGAGGTATACAGTCTGTGTACTGCTAACCACTGCTGTGACTGACTCAATATTCTACCAATATTATGACATGACTATTGCTGGCAGTAACAGACCAGCACCATGTAAAGTAGCACATCCAGTGTGACCCGAGCTTGAAGCCAACTATCTTATTGCTTGTATAGGCCTTGGACCATATAGGCCCATGTTGGTTGGTTATTGGGCCTGTCACAACTGTGTGGCATGTACTGCCAACCATAGCTAAGCTAAATAGTGGTGAGCGGTCTGCAGGCTCTGTGCAGTATCTCCTAGCTTCCCCTTACTGGGCTTCAGTGTCCCTAGGAATTCCAGGGCCAAGAGGAAACATTGGATGGGCCAGTAACTGTCACTGCTCTGGCATTCATGTCTGTCTGTAGGGGGACCTTAGGCCATTTTGTGTCACTGCTGCAATAGGCCCAGCATGTCCAAAGCCCCTGGCATCCCCTCCCTGGCTTCAGTGAGCCCTAGCAATTCAAGGGCCCAGAGGAAAGCCTCCGTTGGCCAGTAACTGTCTTTGCTCTGGCAATCTTGAATAGCTGAAGGTGTGACTTTGGCCATTTTTTGTCACTGCTGCAAAAGGCCACAGCATGTCCAAAGCCCTTAGAATCCCCTCCCTGGCTTCATTGAGCACTAGCAATTCAAGGGCCCAGAGGGAAGCCTCGGATGAACCAGTAACTCTTCTTGATTTTGCATTCATGTCTGGCTGCAGGGGGACTTTGGCCATTTTCTTTCACTGCTGCAAAAGGCACCAGCATGCCCAAAGCCCCTAGCATCCCTCACTGGGCTTCAGTGAGCACTAGAAAATCAAGGGCCAAGAGGAAAGCCTTGGATGGGCCAGTAACTCTTGTTGCTTTGGCATTCATGCGTGGCTGCAGGAGGACTTTGGCCATGTTCTGTCACTGCTGAAAAAAACCCAAGCATGTCCAAAGCAGCTATAATCCCCTCCCTGGGCTCCAGTGAGCTCTAGCAATGCTAGTGCCAAGAGGACAGCCTCAGATGGGCCAGTAACTCTCTTTGCTCTTGCAATCATGAATAGCTGAAGGTGGGACTTTTGCCATATTCTACCAATATTATGACATGACTATTGCTGGCAGTAACAGACCAGCACCATGTAAAGTAGCACATCCAGTGTGACCGGAGCTTGAAGCCAACTATCTTATTTCTTGTATAGGCCCTGGACCATATAGGCCCATGTTGGTTGGTTATTGGGCCTGTCACAACTGTGTGGCATGTACTGCCAACCATAGCTATGCTAAATAGTTGTGAGCGGTCTGCAGGCTCTGTGTGGTATCTCCTAGCTTCCCCTTTCTGGGCTTCAGTGTCCCTAGGAATTCCAGGGCCAAGCGGAAAGCCTTGGATTTGCCAGTAACTGTCACTGCTCTATCATTCATGTCTGTCTGTAGGGGGACCTTAGGCCATTTTGTGTCACTGCTGCAATAGGCCCAGTATGGCCAAAGCCCCTGGCACCCCCTCCCTGGCTTCAGTGAGCCCTAGCAATTCAAGGGCCCAGAGGAAAGCCAGTGTATTAGGGTTAGGTTTTCCGCCAGCTCGATCCCAAGATCCAACTACGAGTTTTTTAACTGCAGCAACTTTAATATACACTATTGGAGCTGGAAATATTTTATTAAGTTACATGCATCCAAATTTATACAAACAACAAGAAAAACATTTCAGCATAGAAACATATACATAAAGTCACATATACAGAAAAATACTGATAGAGCATGATCTAAGCCCAAAAGGACTTAGAAAACTCAAAGGAAAAAACTACAGACCAGCAAATTTTCCATCTGTTTAAACATAAGGAGAGAACAAAAAATACTTTCCTAACAGATAAACCTCTTTCACAGAAGACATATAAGAGAAAAAATACAAAGCCATCACAAATTAACATCATATGATAACATTGAAAGCAAAGCATACTTGAAAAAAGGAGAAAATATCTCCCAGCATCACCAAATTAGCATAATCACACCTCCCAAGAGACAGAAGCCATTTTTACAGGCCATGTTTTTCCCTTTAAGAAGAGACACTTTACAATAAAGTTTAGAACATAAGATAAACACTTGGTCATTTTTACAGACCATTTCCAAGAAACACTTTACAAGTAAACTCTTGGTCATTTTTGTAGACCATTTCCTTTCCAGGCCGTTTTTACAGGCCTTCTTACACCATAGCATTTTAGCCTCTTTTACGGGCTTTTACAACACACAGAAAAAACAAAAACAAAAAACACCAGACAGAAAGATAATGAACCCAGGCTACTCACTGTACCAAGTATGAGCCCAATCATAAAAATAGAACAAATAACAAAATCTACGGGAGTGAAAAAGTAGAAAAGGGATAGGCTCACCTTATGACCGAGGAAACATCAGTTAGAGGCAATATGACTCAAGGAGGATCGAAACAGAGGCCCCTCCATTTGGACCTCCAGGTTGCCTCTTCCATCCCCTGTTTCTCAAAAGATCTTAACTTCCCGAGTTCACCCAGAATCATGTTCACCACCACCATAGGAGGGGAAACTTCGCGCCTAAGAGAAACCTTACACCGTGCGTTCCAAGTGAAAAAGCGGACGACAGCACTAACTAAAAACAAAGTGTGTAAATCATAATTCCCCTGCCACCTGAATGCCCCATAAGACCACTCCTGGTAATTCCAACCAGAAAGGCAAGGGATCTTTAACGCCACTGAGACTTGTTTGTATACATCTACGTTAAAGGGGCACTGAAGCAGGAAGTGATCCATTGTTTCCAATGCACCACCGCATTCCTCACGTGGGCAACCACGATCATCAGAACGCCTGTATTTCAGATTCCCATTAACGTAAAGCTTCCCGTGGAAGGACCGCCAAACGATATCCCTAAACTTGTTGGGGACCCTCGGGGAGTTGACTAACGAGAGCCCTGTTCTTAAAACCTCATTTGGGCAATCCTTAAGGCAAGCGATGCGTGAAAGTAGGAGGTCAGGACTCTCCTGTCCAACTCCCTCCGAGGAGCAGACCTGATTTCTCCCACAGTCACACACCACCTCCTAATAACTTTCAGGCCCAGCGCAACATAGGAGGGGAGAGCGCCATGAGGTGCCCGCACACCCTTTGCCAAGCCACCATCTAACCAGTCTGTCAGGTAAGGGGAGACCCAGACCCTAAAGATCTCTACCCACAGAGGAGGCTTCTCCAAAAGGAGGTTGGAAAAATTGTATTTAACAAAGGCATTCACGAAGAATACCACGGGGTTGATCATGTCTAAGCCCCCCTCCTTCCTCTGTAAGTAGGTGACACCTCTCTTTATGAGGTTTGTTCTATTTCCCCATAAGAGCTGGAAAAACAAGTTGTTAATCCGACCATAGAACGACTCTGGCAAGAGACAGATGTAACTGACGTACAAAAAGATTGGCACCAAGTAAGTCTTGATCAAGTCAACCCTTTCCCTTAGGGAGTACTTAAAACCCTTCCACCGATTTACCAGAGCAGTTGCGACCTTCAACTTCTCTTCCCAATTTAGAGCAGTATAGTCCCCCAAGATTTTAATTTGGGTTTGGGGCTTTGGGAAGACATCCTGGAGCTCATAGGCTGGAGCTCCCTTCCCCATCCAGAAAGCTTCGCACTTACTCCTGTTAATCAAGGACCCAGAGGCCCTTGAATAGTCCTTCAGCAGACTAGCCACAGCCTCAGCCTCAGCCTCCACTTTACTAGAGATGACTGCCGTGACGTCGTCTGCATAGGCAGTAACCTTCAAAGCCTTTCCAGGAGACAGGGGGACCCCCGCCAACACTCCCCCATCTAACCTCCTGATGAGAGGGTCGATGGCAAAAGCATATAGCAGAGGACTTAAAGGACACCACTGCCGCACCCCAGCAGAGACCTCAAAGGGCTTACCAGACCACCATTCACAAGTGGGAAGCTCTCCGCCCCGCGATACAAAACCTGCAGCCAATAGATGAATTTATCGGGAAGGCCGTACTTACTCAGGATCAACCAGAGGTACTTGTGATTGACCCTATCAAAGGCCTTAGATTGGTCCAACGCCAGCAAATACTTGCCCCATTCATTCGCCTTACACCGTTCCAGGACCTCCCGGATGCCAAGGACGGCAGAAAATGTGCTCCGGCCCTTCACAGTGCAATGCTGCGAATGGGACAATAGCTTTTCTGAAAAAGAGAAAAGACGGTTAAACAGAATCTTAGCCAAAATCTTCCTATCCGTATTGAGAAGAGCAATGGGGCGCCAGTTCTCAATACGCGTCGGATCAAGACCTTTGGACATCAAGATGAGGGCTGAGCATCTCATGGAGTGAGGGAGTAAACCCTCATCCAGGGCAGAATTGAACACCTCCACGACATGAGGGGCCAGGAGATCCACAAAGGTTTTGTAGAACTCGGCCGTTAAGCCGTCTGGTCCTGGAGTTTTTTTGAGGCCTAAGCCATCAATTGCCTCTCTGACCTCATCAACCGTTATCTCATCATCCAATCCCAAAAAAGAGATATCCTCATCCCTATGGATCTGGGTCTCCCCAAGAAAGGAATCCAGGTCAGCCCGGGAGAGTTCGCGCTCCTCCAAGAGATCAGCAAAGAATCTCCTAACAATATCGAGGATCCCAGAGGCCGAAGTCTCCAGATCCCCGATCTCATTCCGCAGGCCACCTATGGACCTGCGGGCAGAAGCCTCCTGACAATTCTGGAAATGGTCGGGCGAGTGGTACTTCCCGTAGTCCCTCTCCAGAACCAAAGAAGAGAATCTGTCGTACTGATAGTCCCTCATTAGAGCACGAACTCTGGACACCTCCCCACTAGGATCCCCATCGGAAACCAACCTGTTTAGCTTTCTCCTAAGAGACTGATAGACGTACTCTCTATCAATTTGGATGTTGTTTGCTAGGCCTCGAAAGAGTTTTGCGGCCCTCTTCTTGACCATCTCCCACCACTCCATCCTGGTGTTGCAGAATCCTATTAACGTCTCCTGGTACTGAAAAAAGTCCAAAAAGGATTGTTTAACAGCATCCTCCCCCAGGAGGGTCGAATTCAGACGCCAGAGACCCTTACCCCTCGGAGTAACCTTTGAGACATTCAGAGACATCCGCACCATACAGTGATCGGAGAACTCAACAGGGATCACCTCAGGAGGCGACACTGCCGAGCCCTCCTTAACGAAAAACCTATCTATTCTACTCCTACAACTACCCCTAAAAAAGGTGTACCCAGTGTGGTCGGGATTATGCTGAATGTGCACATCTACCAACCCTGCCTGCTTTACTATGCTATTAAGGGAAATACTATCATAGCCCAACCGGCCCGCTATGCCCCTCCTATCTTTTGGCCTAGTCACGGTGTTAAAATCACCGCCAAAAATAACCGGTTGGGCACAAAAAAGAAAGGGCTTAACCCTGGTAAAGAGTTCTTTCCTCGCCCCCTTGGACTGTGGCCCATAGATGTTAATGAGGCGAAGATCGAACCCACCCAACAGGACGTCCAAGACCATACATCTCCCCAACTCTACCTCAACCACTCGTTTGACTGTCACACTTGTGGTTTTAAACAAGATTGCCACACCACTATAAGGCTCGGCCGCAAGAGACCAAAAAGAGGGCCCGCACAACCACTCCTTCTTGGCCCTGTGCAGTTCTGGGAGGTGGTTGAGCCTGGTCTCTTGCAAAAATAAAACATCCGCCTCAATTCGGGAGAGCAAAAAGAAGGCCGAATTCCTTGCACTTATAGATTTTACACTCGCAACATTAATGGTTGCGAGGCTAATTGGTGGGGGGACAGCCATTTACAGAGTGTTTAAGATGTGGCAGCTTCCGCCCTCTTCTTTATCTTTCTGTCGTCATCCGAGCATTCCCTCTTCGCCGAAAGGCCCCGAGGGAGACGCTCAGCCTCCTCTAAACTTATCACCTCCAACCCATCTGAGCTGAGATCAGCGTCACCCTCCTCTGACCCCATCCTCACCAGCTCAACATTAATCTCCTCCTCCTGCTCGGCCCTCTCACCCCAGGATAAAGGGGCAAATTTGTTAGAAGTAGAGATGCTGGGAGATTCCAGGGGAACCTGATCTACCCCGGGAGATCTTACCTCGGGAGATTTGACCTTTTCCCCCACCTGGATCCACTCACCCAGCTCAACATCCCTCCTCCGACCTTTCTCTTTTCCTTTGAGACGCTGGGATCGGCTGTGCCTAACAGGCGGAATTCGCTTACCCATTATCTCCGCCTGCTCTCCCTCCGAGCAGGAGATCATTCCAAGTGGAGTGGATCCAGGAGGGGCCCTACCGCGAGCCGCCACACGCCGTCCACGGCTCACCTTCCCTCCTCTGCCTGTACTGTTCCCTGAAAGAGGTCTGAGCTCAGGGAGCATCCCTGAAGACAAAGAAGGGGGGAAACAAAAGGCAAGGGAGAAACAAAAAGAGAGTCAGATACAAGACCATCATCGAGTAGCATGGCCGCTGATGTTTTTGCAGCGGCAGGTGATGGGGGACCTTTGGCCACCTGGGGGGACTCTTGGATGGACTCCAGGGGGGGGCACAGGGGGGGTCCTCGGGGGGGATCTGATCTCTCACCCCTACCTCCACTCCCTCACTGGCAGCAACAACTTCCCTATTTTGCGCTTGGAACTCCTCATCAATCTTGTGCCATGAAGAGGGGCAATTGCTGTAAGCATGCCCAAGCGTTCCGCACAGATTGCACCGAATACTCTGTGGGCAGACTTTAGCCACATGGCCTACACCAAGGCACATGGCGCACTTAAGAACATCACAAGAAATGCTCATGTGCCTAGTCGACCCACATTTCCAGCAATGTCTAGGCTGGCCTGGATAAGAACAACAAATCAAATCCTTCCCTATGTAGGCGGAATTAGGGATGTGTTGCGTGATATGGCCCCGGGAATGTAGCTGGAGCTTGACCCTCCATCCCCCCATCCAAATACCTTTGTAGCCGAGCTCTTTCTCCAACTCCCCCATCACCTTACCATATCGCTTAACCAGACCTTGAGGTCGGCTGGAGGGATAGATTCGTTCTCCAGGATGATGTTGACCTCCACCACTGATGGCCTGGTTACCGCCATTGCCTCAAAGCCTGGAAAAAATTTTTCTTTTGCCCCTCTCCGGTAAAGCGCCCAAAACTCGTCCAGCTCTTGAGGACGAACAAAACTGATGGTATATTCATGGAAAACAGTGTTATGGACAAAACAGTTTAAGTGCTCTGCCCCAAACCCCATATCCAGGATCTTATCTACAACCGCAGCAGTACTATGGGAAGGGCCCTCCCCCTTCCACTGGAGCCTTACCACATTCCGGCGTTTACCTGGATCTGAAGGGTAAACCCGGCCTCTTCTAGGGGGACCCTCACTAGAGCGTGACCCACCCTTATCTTGAAGACCTCTTGACTTAATGGCACTTTTCAGGGCTGCAGCATAGTTTCCCTCCGCCACCGAGGGGCCAGGCCCTACAGAACCACCTTCACCTGCACCAATGGGCTTGATATTTTTACCCACACTT
>NC_054375.1:15895213-15900213 GCF_017654675.1 Xenopus laevis | reverse complement strand
ACCACGATCATCGGAACGCCTATACTTCAGATTCCAATTAACATAGAGCTTCCCGTGAAAGGAACGCCAAACTATGTCCCTGAATTTGTTGGGAACCCGCTGGGAGTTGACTAAGGCGAGCCCTGATCTTGCCATGTTGTTTGGACAATCCCTTACGGCTAGCGGTGCATGAAAGTAGGAAGACAGAACCCTCCTATCCACCTCCCACCTTGGAGCAGTCCTAATCTCCCCAACAGTCACACACCACCTCCTAATAATTTTCAAACTCACCGCAACATAAAGCGGGAGAGAGCCACGAGGGACACGCAAACTCTTTACTAAGCCACCATCTAACCATTCTTTCAGGAAAGGGGACACCCAAACCTTAAAGATCTCTACCCACAAAGGAGCCTTCTCTTCTAAGAGGTTGGAAAAGTTGTATTTAATAAATGTGTTCACAAAGAACACTACGGGGTTGATCATACTAAGTCCCCCCTCACTCCTTTGCATGTAGGTAACGCTATGCCTGATGAGATTGGTCCTATTCCCCCATAACAGTTGGAAGAACAGACCAGAGATCTTACCATAGAGAGATTCTGGCAAGAGGCACACATAGCTGACATAAAGAAATACTGGGATCAGGTAAGTCTTTATAAGATCAACCTTTTCCCTTAGGGTATATTTCAACCCTTTCCAGCGGTTGACCAGGGACGAAGCTCTCCGCATACATTTCTCCCAATTTAGATTGGCATAATCACCATGACCAAATGTGATACCTAAGATTTTAATTTCAGACTGGGCCGCAGGGAAAACATCCGGGAGGACATAAGCAGGGTCCCCCTTCCCAATCCAAAAAGCTTCACACTTGTTCTTGTTAATCAGGGACCCAGAGGCCCCCGAATAGTCCTCCAACAGATGAGTCACAGCCACCGCCTCCCTCTCACTAGAGACGACAACCGTGATATCATCTGCATAGGCAGCAATCTTCAAAGCCCCACCGGGAGACAGAGGGACCCCTGCCAACACGCCACCATCTAGCCTCCTAAGGAGAGGGTCAATGGCGAACGCATATAACAGGGGAGATAACGGACACCCCTGTCTGACCCCGGAAGAGACCCCGAAGGACTCCCCAGACCATCCATTCACAAGTGGGAAGCATTCGGCCCCCTTGTACAATACTTTAAGCCAATCAATGAATTTCCCCGGGAGGCCGTACTTAACAAGGAGCAACCAAAGGTA
Source organism: Xenopus laevis (assembly GCF_017654675.1). Lineage (NCBI taxonomy): Eukaryota > Metazoa > Chordata > Amphibia > Anura > Pipidae > Xenopus > Xenopus laevis. Next base: position 15,898,995 of record NC_054375.1, on the reverse strand, counting down.
CTCATGATTGACCCTATCGATGGCCTTAGACTGATCCAATGCCAGCAAGTACTTACCCCATTCACAAACCTTACACCGTTCCAGAACCTCCCGGATGCCTAGGACAGCTGAAAAGCAACTTCGGCCCTTCACCGTGCAGTGCTGCAAAGGGGATAGTAGCCTTTCTGAAAAGGAGAAGAGGCGGTTGAACATGACTTTTGCCAGAATCTTCCTATCTGTATTGAGAAGGGCTATGGGGCGCCAGTTCTCAACCTTAGTCTGATCTAGACCCTTGGACAATAAAATAAGGGCAGAGCATCTCATAGAGGGAGGGAGTAAACCCTCCTCCAGGGAACTATTAAATACCTCTACGAGATGAGGAGTCAGGAGGTCTGCAAATTCCTTATAAAACTCAGCCGTTAGGTCGTCAGGGCCTGGAGTCCTTTTTAAGCTAAGACTATCAATCGCCTTCCTGACCTCATCCACCGTTATCTCATTGTCCAACTCATCAAGGGTGCCGCTCACATCTCCAATGCCGGGGGTTCCACCTAGAAAAGAAGACATGTCAGGTCTGGAGAGTTCCCGCCCCTTCAAGAGATCAGTATAATAATCTTTAACAACACCAAGGATGCCAGCAGCCGAAGTCACCAACACCCCCTCCTTATTTCGCAGGCCATGTATAGACCTGCGTGTATAGACCTGCGAGCAGAGGCCTCTTGGCAATTTTGAAAAGGGTCAGGCGAGTGATATTTCCCGTAATCCCTTTCCAAAACCAAAGAGGACACTCTGTCATACTGGTAATCCCTCATCAGGACACGAACTCTGGCCACCTCCCCACTGGGGCCCCCATCAGACACCAACCTGTCTAGTTTCCTCCTTAGAGACAGGTAGACGCGTTCTCTATCAACCTGGATCTTATTAGCTAGGCCTCGAAAGAGTTTAACTGCCCTCTTCTTGACCATCTCCCACCACTCCGCTTTAGTGTTGCAAAACCCCACTAAAGACTCCTGAGCTTGAAAAAAGTCCAAAAAGGATTGCTTTACAGATTCCTTCCCCAGGAGGGCCGAATTTAGGCGCCAGAGCCCCTTACCCTTCTGAGCCGCCTGGGAGACATTTAAAGACACCCTCACCAGACAGTGATCGGAGAATTCCACGGGGATCACCTCAGGAGGTGACACCACAGAACCCTCCTTAACAAAAAACCTATCTATTCTACTCTTGCAACTACCCCTAAAAAAAGTGAAACCAGTGTGGTTGGGTCTGTGTCGAATGTGCACATCCTCCAACCCTGCTTCCCTGACTATACTGTTAAGGGTGATACTATCATAACCCAGCCGGCCCGCGACTCCTCCCCTATCCATGGGCCTAGACACGGTGTTGAAGTCACCGCCAAAAATAACCGGCTGGGCTGAAAAAAGAAAAGGCTTAATCCTGTTGAAAAGCTCCTTCCTCGCCCCTTTGGTCTGAGGACCATATACATTTATGAGGCGAAGATCTTGCCCTCTCACCAGGACGTCCAAGACCATACACCGACCCTGCTCTACCTCAACCACCCGTTTGACTGTTACCTCAGTGGTCTTAAAAAGGACCGCCAATCCACTGTAAGGCTCGGCCGCAAGAGACCAAAAGGAGGGTCCACACGTCCACTGCTTTTTGGCTTTGTGGAGCTCCGGCAGATGGCATAGCCTGGTCTCCTGCAAAAATAAAACATCTGCCTCAATTCGGGAGAGAAAAAATATGGCCGTTTCTCTCGCACTTACAGACTTCACACTTGCCACATTAATGGTTGCAAGGCTAATTGGAGGGGGTACAGCCATTTAAAGGATGTTTAAGACGCAGCAGTTTCCACCCGCCTCTTTGTCCTCCTGTCATCCTCCGAACATTCCCTTTTAGCAGATAGACCCGAGGGCATACACTCTGCTTCCTCGAGATCGATCTCTTCCAGCTCGGACTCAGAAGAGCCTGGCACGCAGGAGTCAACCTCCTCCCTCCCTATGCGTTCTAGCTCAACCTGATCTCCACTTTCTCTTTCCTCTGCCTCCATTCTGTCCCCCCAAGAGAGCGGACCAAACCTGTTAGAGGTGTCAACTACCAAGGTGCCTACCCTCCTCTCACTAGTGGCACCTCTTTTTGGGAAACCTTGGGACCCCGAACCACCTACCTGAACCCAGTCTCCCAGAGTAGTTTTCCTATTCTTCTCAATTTTTTTAAGTCTTTCTTTTTTGGATACATTACCCCTTACCGGATGAGGGAAAGACTCCCCTTGGCCTTGAGATTCTTTTCTGGATTGGCGGGTTTGACGGGAGCACCCTCCCCTCTGATTCATGCTTCCTCTCCCCCTCTGGGGGGGCCTACCCGAAGAGCGGCCTGGAAAAGAAGGTGGTAAAGGAGAAAGAGGGGAGACAGGAAAAACAGGAGGAGGCATTGAGGCTTCCACCTCCGGCTCGGATTCTGATGATAATTGCGTTTCATCGACCACGTGAGTTGGCGGGACTCCAACACCTTGAGCTCGGAACTCCTCATCCACTTTATGCCAGGATGAGGGGCAGGAACCATACGCATGGCCGAGCTCCCCGCAAAGGTTGCACCTTATACTCTTAGGGCAGGTCTAAGCCACATGTCCTACGTCAAGGCACATGGCGCATTTGAGCACATCACAGGTAATACTCAAATGTCTGGTTGACCCACACTTCCAACATTCTCTTGGCTGCCCCGGATAGGAGCAGCAGATTAAATCACGACCAATATATGCGGAGTTAGGGATGTGCTGAGTGACGTGGTTAACAGATTTTAATCGCAAACGAGCCCACCAACCTCCTGTCCACACCCCCTTGTATCCTATATCCTTAACCAGGTCCTCAACAACCGTGCCGTATCTGCTAAGCCATATTCTTAAATCTGATGGGGGGATGGATTCGTTTTCAAGAATTATATTGACTTTAACTACCGAGGGCCTAGACACGGGAACCGCAATAAAGTCCTTAAAAGCCCCCACCAATTCCATCTGCTTATATGTAGACCAGAATTTGTCCAATTCTTGGGGCCTGACGAAACTGATAGTATATTCTTTAAACACAGAGTTGTGCACAAAACAATTAAGGTCTTCTACTGTGAAGCCCATGTCTAGTACCCTATCAATGACCACCCCTGTCTCTGGGGGTACACCTTCCCCCGCCCACCTTAATCGGACCACATTCCGTCTCCTCCCTGGCTCTAGGGGGTATACCCTACTACGTCTGGGGGGGTATTCTGACCTGCCTGTCCACTAACAGGCCCACGTGCCACACCTGCCCGACCCCTATTCCCCGCAGCCACCGCTGCGTAATTCAAAGGTTGCTCTTTACTACAGACCGGAGCTTGCTCGACTCTAGGGCTAGGCGCGACCTCCTCCCGCCCAATAGGCCTCCCCTCTACAACATTCAGGGGAACACCCCACACAGACAACCGAGGATTCTCGGATGCTCTCACCCCAGCCCCTCCAGTCTCCACAATGCCAGCACCTACAGCTGTCACTACCGCAGCTGAGGGGACATTCTCAGCATTTATGGACACCTCCATTTCACTCACCAAAGATACAGCAGGCTGCCTTGTTTTAGCTGCATTTATCCCCACTAACATTAACCAAACCGCCCTCTGGAGGGTTAACCCCATAAGACTCGCACACCACCGCCACATTTCCTATGGGCACCCCATTTGACCCCTCACATTTCCCGGATTCCACTTTATCCCCTAACATCGCAGATGTAGGGGGCATAACCACCCCTTTCCCACTTTCAAAGGATAAGATCTTTGCAGTGTCAGGA
>NC_054375.1:15865213-15890213 GCF_017654675.1 Xenopus laevis | reverse complement strand
CACACACCACCTCCTAATAACCTTCAGGCCCAGCGCAACATAGGAGGGGAGAGCGCCATGAGGTGCCCGCACACCCTTTGCCAAGCCACCATCTAACCAGTCTGTCAGGTAAGGGGAGACCCAGACCCTAAAGATCTCTACCCACAGAGGAGGCCTCTCCCGAAGGAGGTTGAAAAAGTTGTATTTAATAAAGGCATTCACAAAGAATACCACGGGGTTTATCATGTCCAAACCCCCCTTCCTTCCTCTGTAGGTAGGTGACATTTCTTTTATGAGGTTTGTTCTATTTCCCCATAAGAGCTGGAAAAAACAGGTTGTTAACCCGACCAGTTACATCTGGCAAGAGACAGATGTAACTGACGTACAAAAAGATTGGGACCAAGTAAGTCTTGATCAGGTCAACCCTTTCCCTTAGGGAGTACTTAAAACCCTTCCACCGGTTTACCAGAGCAGTTGCGACCTTCAGCCTATCTTCCCAATTTAGAGATATATAATCACCCAGAATAAAGGTAACCCCCAAGATTTTAATTTGGGTTTGGGCTTTTGGGAAGACATCCGGGAGCTCATAGGCTGGAGTTCCCTCCCCCATCCAGAAAGCTTCACACTTCCTTCCTGTTAATCAAGGACCCTGAAGCCCTTGAATAGTCCTCCAACAGACTAGCCACAGCCTCCACTTTACTAGAGATGACTGCCACGACGTCGTCTGCGTAGGCAGTAACCTTCAAAGCCTTTCCAGGAGACAGGGGGACCCCCGCCAACACTCCTCCATCTAACCTCCTTATGAGAGGGTCAATGGCGAAAGCGTATAGCAAGGGACTTAAAGGACACCCCTGCCGCACCCCAGAAGAGACCTCAAAGGGCTTACCAGACCAACCATTCACAAGTGGGGAAGCTCTCCGCCCTGCGATATAAAACTTGCAGCCAATAGATGAATTTGTCAGGAAGGCCGTACTTACTCAGGATCGACCAGAGGTACTTGTGATTGACCCTGTCAAAGGCCTTAGATTGGTCCAACGCCAGCAAGTACTTGCCCCATTCGTTCGCCTTACACAGCTCCAGGACCTCCCGGATGCCAAGGACGGCAGAAAATGTGCTCCGGCCCTTCACAGTGCAATGCTGAGAATGGGACAATAGCTTTTCTGAAAAAAGGAAAAGACGATTAAACAGTATCTTAGCCAAAATCTTCCTATCCGTATTAAGAAGAGCGATGGGGGCGCCAATTCTCAATACGCGTCGGATCAAGACCCTTGGACAACAAGATGAGGGCTGAGTAGGGATGTAGCGAACGTCGGAAAAAAAGTTCGAACATATTCGCGAACTTGCGTCAAAAATGCGAAACGGTTTGCGAACGTCGCGAACCCATAGACTTCAATGGGAAGGCGAATTTTAAAAGCTAGAAAAGACATTTCTGGCCAGAAAATGATTTTAAAGTTGTTTAAAGGGTGCAACGACCTGGACCAGTGCCATGCCAGAGGGGGATCAAGAGCAAAAATGTTTCAAAAAAATCCATTGTTGACACAGCGCTGCGTTTTGTGCTGTAAAGGGCAGAAATCACACTACATTTCTAAACCTGTGTAATAAAATGCTTTAAAACGTCGCGGCGTCTACATGCCAATCAAGTCGTGTAAAGGTTACAGCCTGTTCACACGCAAAGACGAACGCGGTGCTTACTGCAACGCAAAAAGACGCAAAGAGCTTTAATGAATGATACCGGTCAGTGAGCAAATAATAGTTTTTAATTACTAGTTGCTTGTCACCTCCAGGATGTTCGTCCTGTTGGTGGCAATATTTCTGTAGTGGTGTGTTTAGCAGTCACCGTGCTTGTGCGCACGTGCACGGTCAGGCCAGAGGTAATTCAAGTGTACAGTGAAGTGAACCAAAAAACACTGATTCTGCAGTGTGGGCCAGTTTTGGTCTACTTTATTGATCACCCTGCGGTGACCATAAAAGATGCGATTTTGCCACTGTCGCAGAACCCCTGAAAAATTAGGCATGTGTACTTTCCTGAAAATTATGTTTTTTTTGTCGCAGCCACTGAACCAGAAGTCCCAGAAACAATATGCATATAATGCTGAAAATATAAATTTTTTTTTGTGGCAGCCACTGCAGCACAGAGGCCAGAAAAATATGCCATATAAATGCAAACAATATTAATTTTTTTTGTCGCAGCCACTGCAGCACCAGAGGCCAGAAAAAATATGCCATATAAATGCAAACAATATTAATTTTTTTTTGTCGCAGCCACTGCAGCACAGAGGCCAGAAAAATATGCCATATAAATGCAAACAATATTAATTTTTTTGTCGGCAGCCACTGCAGCACAGAGGCCAGGAAAAATATGCCATATAAATGCTAACAATATAAAAAATTTTTGTCGCAGACACTGAAGCACAGAGGCCAGAAAAATATGCCATATAAATGCTTAAAATATTCTGGTTTTTTTGGTCGCAGCCACTGCAGCACAGAGGCCAGAAAAAATATGCCATATAAATGCAAACAATATTAATTTTTTTTTTGTCGCAGCCACTGCAGCACAGAGGCCAGGAAAAATATGCCATATAAATGCTAACAATATAAATTTTTTTTGTCGCAGACACTGAAGCACAGAGGCCAGAAAAAATATGCCATATAAATGCTGAAAATATTCAATTTTTTGGTCGCAGCCACTGAAGCACAGAGGCCAGAAAAAATATGCCATATAAATGCTGAAAATATTCATTTTTTTGTCACAGCCACTGAAGCACAGAGGCCAGAAAAAATATGCCATATAAATGCTGAAAATATTCCTGTTTTTTTTGGTCGCAGCCACTGAAGCACAGAGGCCAGAAAAATATGCCATATAAATGCTGAAAATATTCATTTATTTTTGTCGCAGCCACTGAAGCACAGAGGCCCGAAACAATATGCCATATAAATGCTGAAAATATTCATTTTTTTGTCACAGCCACTGAAGCACAGAGGCCAGAAAAATATGCCATATAAATGCTGAAAATATTCATTTTTTTGTCACAGCCACTGAAGCACAGAGGCCAGAAAAAATATGCCATATAAATGCTGAAAATATTCTGTTTTTTTGGTCGCAGCCACTGAAGCACAGAGGCCAGAAAAAATATGCCATATAAATGCAAACAATATTAATTTTTTTTTGTTGCAGCCACTGCAGCACAGAGGCCAGGAAAAATATGCCATATAAATGCTAACAATATAAATTTTTTTTGTCGCAGACACTGAAGCACAGAGGCCAGAAAAAATATGCCATATAAATGCTTAAAATATTCTGTTTTTTTTTGGTCGCAGCCACTGCAGCACAGAGGCCAGAAAAAATATGCCATATAAATGCAAACAATATTAATTTTTTTTTTGTCGCAGCCACTGCAGCACAGAGGCCAGGAAAAATATGCCATATAAATGCTAACAATATAAAAAATTTTTGTCGCAGACACTGAAGCACAGAGGCCAGAAAAAATATGCCATATAAATGCTGAAAATATTCAATTTTTTTGGTCGCAGCCACTGAAGCACAGAGGCCAGAAAAAATATGCCATATAAATGCTGAAAATATTCATTTTTTTGTCACAGCCACTGAAGCACAGAGGCCAGAAAAAATATGCCATATAAATGCTGAAAATATTCTGTTTTTTTTGGTCGCAGCCACTGAAGCACAGAGGCCAGAAAAAATATGCCATATAAATGCTGAAAATATTCATTTATTTTTGTCGCAGCCACTGAAGCACAGAGGCCGAAACAATATGCCATATAAATGCTGAAAATATTCATTTTTTTTGTCACAAGCCACTGAAGCACAGAGGCCAGAAAAAATATGCCATATAAATGCTGAAAATATTCTGTTTTTTTTGGTCGCAGCCACTGAAGCACAGAGGCCAGAAAAATATGCCATATAAATGCTGAAAATATTCATTTTTTGTCACAGCCACTGAAGCACAGAGGCCAGAAAAAATATGCCATATAAATGCTGAAAATATTCTGTTTTTTTTGGTCGCAGCCACTGAAGCACAGAGGCCAGAAAAAATATGCCATATAAATGCTGAAAATATTCATTTATTTTTGTCGCAGCCACTGAAGCACAGAGGCCGAAACAATATGCCATATAAATGCTGAAAATATTCATTTTTTTTTGTCACAGCCACTGAAGCACAGAGGCCAGAAAAAATATGCCATATAAATGCTGAAAATATTCTGTTTTTTTTGGTCGCAGCCACTGAAGCACAGAGGCCAGAAAAACTCAGGATTTACCTGGATTCAAATTAAACCAGTAGGGTTTGCACCCTAGTTTGTAACGGTGGTGGAGGGAGGAGGACGCTAAAGGACAGCTGTATGTGGAGTCATGAGGCGTGCAGAGAAGGACAGCTGCATGGGGAGTCAGAATCAGAAAACTCAGAACAAGTCTTCCGGCGTGCAGTAACCCTCCGAGATCCACCCCTCATTCATTTTAATAAAGGTCAGGTAATCCAGACTTTTGTGACCTAGGCGAGTTCTCTTCTCAGTTACAATCCCTCCTGCTGCACTGAAGGTCCTTTCTGAGAGGACACTTGAGGCGGGGCAAGACAAGAGGTTCATGGCAAATTGTGACAGCTCTGGCCACAGATCAAGCCTGCGCACCCAGTAGTCCAGGGGTTCATCGCTCCTCAGAGTGTCGATATCTGCAGTTAATGCCAGGTAGTCCGCTACCTGCCGGTCGAGGCGTTCTTTGAGGGTGGATCCCGAAGGGTTCTGTCGCTGCCTTGGACTGAAAAACATTTGCATGTCTGACGTTACAGAGTGGCCAAAGTGCTTTGTCCTTGCAGGTGCGCTCGTGGCAGGATTACTGGCACCTCTGCCCCTGGAATGTTGATGAGTTCCTGAAGTGACATCACCCTTAAAAGCATTGTACAACATGTTTTGCAGGCTGGTTTGTAAATGCAGCATCCTTTCAGACTTGTGGTATGTTGGTAACATTTCTGCCACTTTATGCTTGTACCGAGGGTCTAGTAGAGTCGCGACCCAGTACAGGTCCTTCTCCTTAAGCCTCTTGATACGGGGGTCCTTCAACAGGCATGACAGCATGAAAGACCCCATTCTCACAAGGTTGGATGCAGAGGTATCCATCTCCGCTTCCTCGTTATCAAGGACTGCATCATCCACGGTCTCCTCCCCCCAGCCACGTACAAGACCAGGGGTCCCCAAAAGGTCACCACTAGCCCCCTGGGAAGCCTGCTCCTGTTGGTCCTCCTCCTCCACAAAGCCACCTTCCTCCTCTGCCTCCACTTCTGACACCTCTCCCTGCGTTGAAGCAGGTGCCTGGGTTCGTTCTGGTGATTCCGACCAGAAATCGTGTGCTTCCTGCTCCTCGTCACGCTGGTCTACAGCCTCATCTGTCACTCGTCGCACGGCAACGCTCCAGGAAGAAAGCAAAGGGTATTAGGTCGCTGATGGTGCCTTCGGTGCGACTGACCATATTTGTAACCTCTTCAAAAGGGCGCATGAGCCTGCAGGCATCGCGCATAAGCACCCAGTAACGGGGGAAAAAAATCCCCAGCTCTGCAGATCCAGTCCTACCACCCAGTTCAACAGGTATTCGTTGACGGCTCTTTGTTGTTGCAGCAGACGTTCCAACATGAGCGTTGAATTCCAGCGAGTCTGGCTGTCGCAAATCAAACGCCTGACTGGCATGTTGTACCGCTGCTGAATGTCAGCAAGGCGTGCCATGGCTGTATAGGAACGTCTGAAATGGGCCGACACCTTCCTGGACTGCCTGAGAACGTCCTGGAATCCTGGGTACTTTGAGACAAAACGTTGGACTATTAAATTCAGAACATGTGCCATGCAGGGCACATGTGTTAAATTGCCCAGTCTCAGTGCTGCCAACAGATTGCTTCCATTGTCACACACCACTTTTCCGATCTTCAGTTGGTGTGGGGTCAGCCACCGATCGGCCTGTGACTGCAGAGATGACAGGAGTACAGATCCGGTATGGTTTTTGCTTTCCAGGCACGTCATCCCCAAGATAGCATGACAACGGCGTACCTGGCACGTCGAATAGCCTAGGGGGAGCTGGGGGTGCACAGGTGTGGAGGAGGAGGACCCAGCAGCAGAGGACGAAGAAGAGGAAGAAGACGAGGTAGAGAGCGAAGGAGGAGTAGAGGTGGTGGCAGAACCCGCGTGCAATCCGTGGCGGTGACACCAACTCCACTGTCGTTGTTGAGCCACACATTTCCTGCTTCCCAGCCATGACCAAGTTCACCCAGTGGGCAGTGTAGGTGACATACCTGCCCTGACCATGCTTGGAGGACCATGCGTCAGTAGTCATATGGACCTTTGGCCCAACACTAAGTGACAGAGATGCGGTGACTTGGCTCTGCACATGGTGGTACAGGTGTGGTATTCCCTTTTTTGAAAAAAAATTGCGGCTGGGTACCTTCCACTGCGGGTGTCCCAATTGCTACAAATTTGCGGAAGGCCTCAGAGTCCACCAGCTGGTATGGTAAAAGCTGGCGGGCTAAGAGTGGCAGACAAGCCAGCTGTCAGACGCCGGGCAAGGGGGTGACTCGCAGACATTGGCTTCTTACGCTCAAACATGGCCCTCACAGAAACTTGGCTGGGGGCAGATGACTGGGAATGGGAACTGGTGGTCAAGGTGGAAGGCGGAGTGGAGGGTGGTTCAGACGGGTCAAGGACAGCAGAGGTAGAGCAGTAAGATGCTGGACCAGAAGGAGGGTGGCTTTTAGTTTGCCTGTTGCCTTTGAGGTGTTGCTCCCAAAGTGCTTTGTGCTTGCCGTTCATGTGCCTTCGCATAGAAGTTGTACCTATGTGGCTGTTGGGCTTCCCAAGACTCAGTTTCTGACTGCACTCATTGCAAATTACAAACGCTTTTGTCAGAGGCACACACATTAAAAAAATCCCACCACTGCTGACCTTTTTGAGGCTGGCAATCTGGGGGTAAAAGTAGAAGTCGGCGGCGTTGGCGGCAATGGCGGGTGCGTTGGCCGGCTGACCACAGGTGCCAATACATGTTGTTGCCCTACTGTTCCCTGCGAGCTGTCCTCCCTGCTTCTTCTAAGTCTTATTCTCCTCCTGCCTCTCTGACTCTCCGTCTCTCCATCTGAACTATCCTCCTCTTGCTCTCTTCTACTGGGCACCCACAAAACATCAATCTCCTCATCATCATTCTCCTCAGATGCATCAATTTCTTCTAACAGCTCACAGAAGGAAGCAGCAGCGGGGACCTCCTCGTCATCACTCATTATGTCCATCTCTGTTGTGTTCTCTGCCAGAATTAAATCTGGTGTAACGTCCTCATCTCCTTCATCTTCTTCTGCCAATAATGGTTGCGCATCACTCAGTTCAAGAAACTCATGTGAAAATAACTCCTCTGACTCCAGTGAAGAAGGGGCGCCGGTGGTGGAGGAAGTGTTACGTGGGGTGCCCATAGCAGTGGAGGATGAGGATGTTGTGGTAAAGTTAGAAACGGTAGAGGATGGGGTGTGCTGTGTAAGCCAGTCAACTACCTCTTCAGCATTTTGGGAGTTCAGGGTCATTGCCTTATTAAAACTGGGCAATTTCCTAGGGCCACAGGATAGCATAGCAGCACGGCCCCTAGTGCCTCTGCGTGGCGGCCTGCCTTTACCTGGCATTATTTTTAAAACAAAAACAACAACAACTCAGGTGGTGTTTCTGGAGACGGTATTATTATTGATATTTAGACAGAATGTGAACAAGCTCACACAGCTAGATGGCAGTGGTTTGAAAATGAAGAACACACTGGGCAAATAATGCCTACAAGGTCAACGTATACACTACAGCAGTGGTGGATACGGAATATATTATTGCTGCTTGAAAAACGTCACTCAGGTGGTGTTTCTGGAGACGGTATTATTATTGATATTTAGACAGAATGTGAACAAGCTCACACAGCTAAGTGGCAGTGGTTTGGAAATGAAGAACACACTGGGCAAATAATGCCTACAAGGTCAACGTATACACTACAGCAGTGGTGGATACGGAATATATTATTGCTGCTTGAAAAACGTCACTCAGGTGGTGTTTCTGGAGACGGTATTATTATTGATATTTAGACAGAATGTGAACAAGCTCACACAGCTAAGTGGCAGTGATTTGAAATGAAGAACACACTGGGCAAATAATGCCTACAAGGTCAACGTATACACTACAGCAGTGGTGGATACGGAATATATTATTGCTGCTTGAAAAAACGTCACTCAGGTGGTGTTTCTGGAGACGGTATTATTATTGATATTTAGACAGAATGTGAACAAGCTCACACAGCTAGATGGCCACTGGGCAAATAATGCCTGCAAGTGCACTACTATTGGTGCACTACTATGAAGAACAGCAAACAGCACTGGACACCTTAAAGAACAGTAAGATAAGTAAAATAAAATAAAAAATTATATGTATATTAAAAAAAAATAATATTCTCGGGTTGGTGCTGCTGAACTACTAGGAGCAGCACAGTAGCACACCAGTCCCACTCCCCAACACAGCTAGACTAATAGCACTTGGCTGTTAAAGTAGCAAAGTAAAACAACAAAAAAGAAAATAAAAGCAGTCCTTACAAGGACTATTGGGTTATTACAGCAGTCAGCAGATGAGATCAGAAGAGATCAGTGCCCACAGCAGGCAGCTACATACAGAGCACTGCAGTAGAAGGTAGATTACTAGCCAGCAAAGCTACCCTAAAATGTCCCTCAAATCCCTGCAGACTTCTGTCCCTCCAATACAGAGCAGTATCAAGTAGATTACTAGCCAGCAAACTTACTATCAACTGTCCCTCAAATCAGTGAAATCACTAGCAGCTCTCTCCCTACACTAGCTCTTCCAAGCACACACAGGCAGAATGAAAAAACGCTGCAGGGCTTCAGTTTATATATGGAAGGGGAGTGGTCCAGGGGGTGTGGGGGTGGTCCAGGAGGGAGAGCTTCCTGATTGGCTGCCATGTATCTGCTGGTCTGGGGTGAGAGGTAAAAAAAAGCGCCAGGTAAGGCGAACCCAAAATGGCGAACTTGCGGCAGACGCGAACAGCCGATGTTCGCGCGAACAAGTTCGCCGGCGAACAGTCCGCGACATCCCTAGGGCTGAGCATCTCATGGAGTGAGGGAGTAAACCCTCATCCAGGGCAGAATTGAACACCTCCATGAGATGAGGGGCCAGGAGATCCACAAAGGTTTTGTAGAACTCGGCTGTTAAGCCGTCTGGTCCTGGAGCTTTTTGAGGCCTAAGCCATCAATTGCCTCTCTGACCTCATCAACCGTTATCTCATCATCCAATCCCACAAAAGAGATATCCTCATCCCTATAGATCTGGGTCTCCCCCAGAAAAGAATCCAGGTCAGCCCGGGAGAGTTTGCGCTCCTCCAAGAGATCAGCAAAGTATCTCCTAACAATATCGAGGATCCCAGAGGCCGAAGTCTCCAGGTCCCCGATCTCATTCCGCAGGCCACCTATGGACCTGCGGGCAGAAGCCTCCTGACAATTCTGGAAAGGGTCGGGCGAGTGGTACTTCCCGTAGTCCCTCTCCAGAACCAAAGAAGAGAGTCTGTCGTACTGATATTCCCTCATTAGAGCACGAACTCTGGAAACCTCCCCACTAGGATCCCCATCGGAAACCAACCTGTTTAATTTCCTCCTAAGGGACTGGTAGACGTATTCTCTATCAATTTGGATGTTGTTTGCTAGGCCTCGAAAGAGTGTTGCGACCCTCTTCTTGACCATCTCCCACCACTCCATCCTGGTGTTGCAGAATCCTATCAGTGTCTCCTGGGCCTGAAAAAATTCCAAAAAGGATTGTTTAACTGCATCCTTCCCAAGGAGGGTCGAATTTAGATGCCAAAGACCCCTACCTCTCGGAGTGACCTTTGAGACATTCAGCGACATCCGCACCATACAGTGATCGGAGAACTCAACAGGGATCACCTCAGGAGGTGACACCGCCGAGCCCTCCTTAACAAAAAACCTGTCTATCCTACTCCTACAACTACCCCTAAAAAAGGTGTACCCAGTGTGGTCGGGATTATGCTGAATATGCACATCTACCAACCCTGCCTGCTTTACTATGCTATTGAGGAAAATACTATCGTAGCCCAACCGGCCCGCTATGCCCCTCCTATCTTTTGGCCTAGTCACAGTGTTGAAATCACCGCCAAAAATAACCGGTTGGGCACAAAAAAGAAAGGGCTTAATCCTGGTGAAGAGTTCTTTCCTCGCCCCCTTGGACTGTGGCCCATAGATGTTAATGAGGCGAAGATCAAACCCACCCAACAGGACGTCCAAGACCATACATCTCCCCAGCTCTACCTCAACCACTCTTTTGACTGTCACACTTGTGGTCTTAAACAAGATTGCCACACCACTATAAGGCTCGGCCGCAAGAGACCAAAAAGAGGGCCCGCACAACCACTCCTTCTTGGCCCTGTGCAATTCTGGGAGGTGGTTGAGCCTGGTCTCTTGCAAAAATAAAACATCCGCCTCAATTCGGGAGAGCAAAAAGAAGGCCGAATTGCTCGCACTTAGAGATTTCACACTCGCAACATTAATCGTTGCGAGGCTAATTGGTGAGGGGACAGCCATTTAAAGAGTGTTTAAGACGTGGCAGTTTCCGTCCTCTTCTTTATCTTTCTGTCATCGTCCGAACACTCTCTCTTTGCTGAAAGGCCCAGAGGGAGACGCTCAGCCTCCTCTAAACCTATCACCTCTAACCCATCTGAGCTGAGGTCAGCGTCACCCTCCTCTGACCCCATCCGCTTCAGCTCAACATTAATCTCCTCCTCCCGCTTGACCCTCTCACCCCAGGATAGAGGGGCAAATTTGTTGGTAATAGAGATGCTGGGGGATTCCGGGGGAACCTGATCTACCCCGGGAGATCTTACCCTGTCCCCCACCTGGATCCACTCACCCAGCTCGACATCCCTCCTCCGACCTCTCTCTTTTTCTTTGAGACGCTGGGTTCGGCTGCGCCTAGCAGGCGGGTTTCACTTACCCATTATCTCTGCCTGCTCACCCTCCGAGCAGGAAACCATGCCGAGTGTGGTGGATCCAGGCGGGGCCCTACCTCGGGTCAGTACCCGACGCCCACGGCTCACCTTCCCTCCTCTTCCAGTGTTACTCCCCTGGAGGGACGCTGGATCTAGGATCCTTCCTGAGGAGAGTGGAGAAATAAGCGGCACAGGGGAAACAAAAAAAGAATCAGGAGCATTGCCATCCTCAGGGGGCACACAAACAAAGGCTTCTGCAGAGGGTAATGGGGGGCCCTCAACCTCCTGGGGGGGTTCCCTGGGGGGTTCGAGGGGGGGTTCCTGGGTTCTCACCCCTACCACCACTCCCTCTCCTGCAGCCACAACCCTATTCGACTCTTCATCGATCTTGTGCCATGTAGAGGGACAATTGCCATAAGCATGCCCAAGCGTTCCGCACAGATTGCATCTTATACTCTGCGGGCAGACTTTTGCCACATGGCCTACACCAAGGCACATGGCACACTTAAGAACATCACAGGAAATACTCAAGTGCCTCGTCGACCCACATTTCCAGCAATGTCTTGGCTGGCCTGGGTAGGAACAGCAGATTAAATCTTTCCCTAATTAGGGATGTGCTGCGTAATCTGACCCCGGGAGTGTAACTGGACCTTGACCTTCCACCCCCCCATCCAGATTCCCTTGTACCCTAGCTCTTTTTCTAACTCCCCCATCACCTTGCCATAACGGCTTAACCAGACTTTGAGGTCGGCAGGGGGGATGGACTCATTTTCCAATATGATATTAACTTCCACCACCGATGGCCGGGTAACTGCCACTGCCTCAAAGCCTGGAAAAAGCCTTTCTTTAGCCCCCCTCCCGTAGAGAACCCAAAATTCGTCCAGCTCTTGAGGACGAACAAAACTTATAGAGTATTCCTGAAAAACTGTATTATGGACGAAGCAGTTTAAGTGCTCCGCTCCAAACCCCATCTCAAGAATTTTATCAACTACATAGGACGTACTAGGGGAAGGCCCCTCCCCCTTCCACTACAGCCTGACTACATTCCGGCGTTTACCCGGATCAGCAGGGTAAACCCGGCCTCGCCTAGGAGGACCATCATTGGGGCATGCCCCAGCTTTATCCTGAGGTCCTCTTGCCTGAGGGCCCCTAGATTTAACGGAATTTTTTAATATTGTAGCATAATCCACCTTTGCCCCCACGGGACTGGGCCCCACTGGATCTACCTTTTTCCTAACAGTGGACGCACTTTCCCCACTTGGCCCCACCAGAGGCACAGAAATAGGGGCATCAGAGGCTGGGGCCCCTGGACCCACATTAGAGACCACAGGGACAAGAACCCCAGAACCCGGGGGGCAGGTTGAGACACCAGCCCCACATCCCCAACCGCCATAGACAAGGGTACTTTAGCCTCAGGGGGAGAAGATCCACCACCTAACACACTCCCCCCAGCCCCAGAAGGAACACATCCCACTGGCCCAGGTGTTAACCCTAAGGGAGACAAAATGTTGGAAATATCTGCCTGCATACAAATATCTAAAACGTCAGGTTGAGGAGCACATAAAGGGCGGGATACTATACCCAACAATGCTGCCTCCGACTCCACTGCGGGCGATTCTGGGCCTTGGATGACTTGGGCCTGAAACCGCAGGACTGGTGGCTTGATGAAGACGCCAGAAGAACCTGCGGCTGGAGAAACGGTCTTCGGGCCCTCCATTCCCGCCTTGGCCCCCTTCACCTTATTCTGCTGGGCCGACTTTGCACCTTGGGGATCCTCGCCACTATCGCGCTGCTCCTCGCTTGCCTCGTCAAAGACTGAAAGACCGGATGGGCAGGGACTTTCGCCTTTTGTCACTTCCGGCACGCATCCGGGTCCCGGCAATGGCGGGAACTCTTCCTCCTCCGCTGACGTCACAAGGTCGCGACTCTGCCGTGCGCGCCATTGCGCCGTACTGGATTCGATGGGGCTGAGGCGCACTCTACATTGGGCCTTACACGTGGACACCAAAGGATCTCTCACGGGCGCCATCTTGCCAACGGTTGCCTCCTCTGCCCCACTCTCGCTGGAACCCTGCACGTAGATGAAGCGACTCTCCTGGTTTTCTTCTTTTTTTCCTTTTTTCTTTCCCCTCTTTTTCTTAGGGACGGATTCCGCCGGATCGATGTCCTCGATCTCCTCAGCCCAAAAAATCATCAGGTCCGCCCGCAGGTGTTCTGGGGACTCCAGCGCCCGGATCACCTTGAGCATACCTGGAGTCCCTTGCGACGCGGACCTTGGCTGGGAACTCAACAGGGAACTTGGCGGGGATCCTGGCAGGGACCCCTGACTCCGGCCTCCTCGCTGCCCGCCCTCCAGCATAGATTCCTCAGAAGCTCCGGACCTTTGGGCAATTTCCACGGCCTCTTCTCTGGCGGAACTCACGCTGCTGGTAACTGGCCTTTTTGTCTCCTCTCTTCCCTCTTTCTCTAATAGGAAACGGTCCAGGTTCGCGTATCATTCCTTCATGGCCCCTACACCCTTGGACAGGAGGGCCAGCTCAGCCTCCAGGTCTCGGAGCTCCTGCTGTTGGCGCTTGATCTCGGCCTTCCTCTTTGGTCGAGCCAGGCTATTGAGCCTGGAGCAAGTTGATATGTTGCACTTTAATAAAGATTTTAGCTTTGCAATCTCACGTCTTTTTCTTTCTAGCATGTATAGACCATTTGCTAGGCTTGAGGCAAACCCCATATCCCCAGGCTGTTTCTCTGGGTCAAAAGACGCTTCAGACCCCCTAGCTGTAGATGGGGTCTGGGACAGGTTTGCCTCGGATGAAGGCATTAGGGTAGGCCGCCTCCCAGGGCTCTCACCCCCAGAAGGCCTCCCAATCCCCGGGCTCTCACCACTCATCACAGGGGGAGATAGTGCAGATAGGCTTTGGTTCTCAGGAGCACACTAACACATGTCCTTTCACCGCGGCTGCTGGCACCAGACTTGCCCTCCAATAGAGCCTCGTTAAAGGATTTAAAGTGTACTCATTCCAATTACAGGGCCTCGAAAGAGTCCTGTATTGTTATTTTTCGTCACTACCTCCCCGCGTCGGGAGTGGGTAATTTGCACGCCTGCTGCCTTCCTTGGATGTGGTAGCCGTTTCTCAGGCTCCCTCTCCGGAATCGAACCCTGATTCCCCGTTACCCGTGGTCACCATGGTAGGCGCAGAAAGTACCATCGAAAGTTGATAGGGCAGACATCCGAATGTATCGTCGCCGTCACGGGGACGTGCGATCGGCCCGAGGTTATCTAGCGTCACCAAAGCGGCCGGGGCGCGGGGGCCCCGGATTGGTTTTGGTCTGATAAATGCACGCATCCCTGGGGGTCAGCGCTCGTCGGCATGTATTAGCTCTAGAATTACCACAGTTATCCAAGTAACAGATGGAGCGATCAAAGGAACCATAACTGATTTAATGAGCCATTCGCAGTTTCACTGTACCGGCCGTGCGTACTTACACGTGCATGGCTTAATCTTTGAGACAAGCATATGCTACTGGCAGGATCAACCAGGTAGCCACCTTTCCCGGGCGCGGGGAGGGGGGCGGCGGCGGCCGGGCGAGGGCCCGCGGCCTACTCCTCTTTCCGTCTTTCTCTCTCTCTGGGTTCTCTCGCACAAGGGCGGGCGAAACGGGGTGCCCGGGCCAGGGGAGAGGAGTCCGCGGCCGGGGGAGCGGGGGTCCCCCGGGGCGGGCTCCCCGCCTGTCCGGGCCTTCTTCGGGCACCTGCCAGGGTCGGACGGTGCGGGGGGAACTCACGGTGGGCGCGGCCGGGGGGCCCGGCGGACCGGGTCCGGGGGTCGCGCCCGGGCGAGGCGGGAGGGAGCCTCCCTGCCCGTGTAGCGGCCGCCCCGCCGGGGGGGTCGGCCGGGCAGAGGGCCCTCCCCGCCCGGGCTCGGGTTGCCAGATCGATCGTGCCGGGGAGCGAGACTCGACCGTGGAGTCTTCCGAGACATGGGGCGGGAAACGCCCCCTTTCTTTTTTCGGGCGCCCGTCGCGCCGAGGGCCGGTCTTCCCCTACCTTCCTGCCTGCACATGCCAAAAAAGCGTAGCATGGAGGCGTCGTGCGGGGGGGCCGAGAGGCCGGGCCGCCGGCTCCTCTCCCCGGGCTCCCGGAACTCCGGCCGGGGCGGGCCGGGCGAATCCGTCCTCATCGGGGCCTCCCGGCCGAGCAAGTCCCTGCGGGCGCCGCACTTTGCGAAAAAACGGGCGCCTCCCCGGGTCCTCTGGGACGGGGGACCGTCCCCCCCCGGGGTCGGGACTTGCGGCCAAAGGGCCCGGGGACCTCCGGTGCCGGGGGACGAGCCTGCTCCCCTTGCCCGAGCTCCTGGAACTCCCGGTGGGGCTGGGGCCGGCCCCAGGTCCCCCGCAGGGCAGGGGGACGAGCCTGCTCCCTCTGCCCGAGCTCCTGGAAGTCTCGGTGGGGCTGGGGCCGGCCCCAGGTCCCCCGCGGGGCAGGGGGACGAGCCTGCTCCCTCTGCCCGAGCTCCTGGAAGTCCCGGTGGGGCTGGGGCCGGCCCCATGTCCCCTCCGGTGCCGGGGGACGAGCCTGCTCCCCCTGCCTGAGCTCCTGGAACTCCCGGTCGGGCTGCATTGCAGGGGGACGAGCTGGCTCCCCCTGCCCGAGCTCCTGGAACCCCCGGTGGGGCTGGGGCCGGCCCCAGGTCCCCCGGCGGGGACTTCCGGGCCAGGACTCCCGAGAGGCCGCTCCCTAGAATCCTGCCGGCACATGCCAAAAACGCGTAGCATGGCAGCGTCGTGCGGGGGGCCCGAGAGGCCGGGCTGCCGGCTCCTCTCCCCAGGCCCCTGGAACTCCGGCCGGGCGGATCCGTCCTCATCGGGACTTCCAGGGAGCGCTCCGCGGCGCCTCCCGGTGGCCCGGCTGGGTATTTCTTCCGGTTTTCTTCGCCCCTCTCGCCCCCTCTTCAGCGGGGGTCCCCTGGTCAGCGCCCCAGGCCCCCGGCGACGCCCCCCGGTGGCCCGGCTGGGGATTTTTTTTTTCTCTCTGATGGTTCTTAGGGTTCTTTCCGCCTCTGTCTTGTCTCTACCTCTCCCAACCCTTCCCTCTTGCCCCCTCTTCGCCGGGGGGACCCCGGGAGGCGCCCCCGCGGGGACCCCCGGGGCCCCGACCCCGAATTTGGTCCCCTGCCTCTCACTGGCCCCCTCTTCGCCGGGGGGACCCCAGGAGGCGACCCCGGGACCCTGACCCCGAATTTGGTCCCCTGCCTCCCACTGGCCCCCTCTTTGCCGGGGGGACCCCGGGAGCCGACCCCGAATTTGGTCCACTGCCTCCCACTGGCCCCCTCTTCGCCGGGGGGGCCCCGGGAGCTGCCCCCGGGGCCCCCCACGGCTCGGCTCAGATTTTTTCTCCACCTCTTCATTCACCTTCTTTTTGTCCAGTAAGATGCGTTTCTTGCAGAAGAAGAATGGAGGGTTTGTGCTTTTTGAGGTAGTTGTGCATCAGGCTTCGCTTAAATTTACAGTTAAGACCCCTGATATTCCATGAAATTATGTTATAGATTGACATATTTAAAGAGGTATGCTTGAGTGAGCAATATGGGCACCAAGGATTGCTGTAAAGGTCGGACCAGAGACATTAGTTGACAATATAATATAGTAGTTAAGACAGAAGTTAAACAACAATTTAACATTTCCCCGAATCCCTCCCTACCCACCCCCGAAACTTGGGTGGGTCTAATACCCATAACTGTAGACCTTGGAAGCGGTCAGTGGTGGGGCGTGTGCCCTCTTTAACCCGGAACTTGTGTATCCTTGATCCCCCCCGGCCCGGTTAGAGTGTAGGATGATGATCTGCCAGGATAAAGATTAGTTCTGGTAATGTACTCCTCACCCTATACAAATGTTCAGTTTCCATCCAAAGAACTATTTAAACCAATGTCATTGATAACTATACAGGTGGGTGAGGGGATGTATCTAGGTAGTGGGGTACAATATGTGCGAGTCTTACCCATTACGTTCTAGGATGGATCAGTTGTTGGTTTCTGGGTCGCCAGTATCCGTTGAAGAATGGAGGGTTATATAAGTAGACGATCTTAGATAGGTCTTGAGGAAAAGTGGTTATTCTCTTCTTGGGCTGTTCCTTGGCCCCTTCGCATCAAGCCAGTTATTG
The DNA here is from genome assembly GCF_017654675.1 of Xenopus laevis. Lineage (NCBI taxonomy): Eukaryota > Metazoa > Chordata > Amphibia > Anura > Pipidae > Xenopus > Xenopus laevis. The sequence continues at coordinate 15,873,075 of NC_054375.1, read as the reverse complement.
GCTTCAACTGGGGTTGCAAAAATGTGGGCTCGATCGCTGTCCAGGATTCTCAATTTGGCAGGGAACAGCATGCTGTAGTGGATCTGTGCCTCCTGCAGGCACTTTTTAACTCCTTGGAAGGTTGCTCTTTGCTTTTGTACTGCTGTGGAGAAGTCTGGATAGAAGGAGATGCGGTTGCCGTTGTATTTAATTTTGCCTTTTTGGCGGGCTGCTTTGAGGATAGCATCTCTGTCTCTATAGTTAAGGACTTTTATCAGAAAAGGCCGTGGTGGAGCTCCTGGTGGTGGGGCTCTAGTGGGCACCCTATGGGCTCTCTCCACTATAAACACCTCAGAGAAAATATTAGCTCCGAACAAGTCTTTCAGCCAGTTTTCGGTGAAGTGTTCAGGGTTTGTCCCTCTGCTTTTTCTGGCAAGCCGATGATCCAGACATTGTTGCGCATATTCCTGTTCTCAAGATCATCCGATTTGTCCAGTGCAGTTTGGAGTTGTTGTTGTAGTCCTCTTATGGTAATTTGTAGGGGAGACACTTGGGGGCAAATTCACTAAGCCGCAAAGTGCCGAACGCTAGCTTTAATTTGCTAGCATTTGGCATTTTCGCTACTGCGCAAATTCACTAACGAACGCTGGCGTAGTTTCGCTAGTGTTACTTCGCAACCTTACTCCAGGCGAATTTTCGCTAGCGACGAAACTACGCAAATTCACTAACTTGCGCAGTGTACTGAACGCTACCTTTTACGCTAGACTTCCTTCGCCACCTCAGACCTGGCGAAGCGCAATAGAGTAGATAGGGATTGATTAAAAGAAATGGAAAAGAGGTAGTAGCACTCCCATCATAGAATAAAACCCCCTTTATTTCAGAATTACATCTGGCACAGCAACGTTTCGGACCTCCTGGTCCTTTCTCAAGCTGACAAAGTATAAAAACTGCAGAGTGTAACTTCCTTAAATACCCACATTGGCAATGCCCTCTAGTGGTTGCACTTATCCACCAAATGTATTTTAAGCTTAACAGTAACCATCTGTAACCAATTACAATTATAATTACATTTTCAGATACAAAATACAAAGTTCACTTATTTGTTACATACAGGCTAACTTAGCTTTTTGTTGCTTCAATAGTCTCCAGTGGTCTCTAAAAGAGAAGCAAAGCAATGTGACATATTAAAATTAATTTAAAATCAATTTTAAAACAACCAGATTATCATATTTATAACAGAGGGTACAAATCATATTCCTTGTTTAAACCACCCGGCATGAGGGTGCCAAGCTTTCTAATCCAATTTGCCTCACATTTTAACAATTGTTTAACCCTGTCACCTCCTCTCCTGGGTCTGGGAATCTGTTGCAAAATCTGAAAACGCAATTGGGAAACAGCATGTCCAGCTTCTACAAAATGACCAGCTACAGGATTTTGTAATATCTTTCTCTTGATATCCGATTTGTGTTCACCTATTCTTTCTTTTGCCTGTCTGGTAGTTTGCCCGATATACATTAAGCCACATGGGCACTTTATTGCATAGACTACAAAAGTCGACAAGCATGTATAATATCCTTTGATTTTAAACATAGTGCCCTTATGTGGGTGGTATATGCTGTCCCCTTTAATGCAGCTATTACAATGTTTACATGAGAGGCATGGGTAGGTACCATTCTTTGTACCACAGAGTGTACCCTGTCTCAACGTCCTTCCTGCTCCAACATCGGCTCGCACTAGTTTGTCCCTAAGGGATTGTGCCCTCTTAAATGACAATATTGGTGGATTTTGAAAAACAGGGATCCCTTGACAGGCTACTTTCAATATATCCCAGTGTCTATTAATTATCTTTCCCACTTCTTTGGACAGAATATTATAACCACTTACAAAAGCCAATCTATCTCCCTGCTTTGGTATTTTCTTCCCAGTCTGAGACATTGTTTCACCTTTATATCTCTCTAAAGCCTTTTTAGGATAACCCCTAGCAGTTAATTTATCTTTCATTTCATCCCAGCCTATTCTCCAAAACATTTTCTTCGGATACTATCCGCTTAACACGTGCAAACTGCGATCTTGGTACCGACCTTTTTACATGGGCTGGATGAAATGAAGAATACAACAATAGGGTATTTTTATCCGTGGGCTTCACATACAGGTCTGTTGATATTTTGCCATCATTTTTATACACCCACACATCCAAAAAATTAATCCTTTTTAAATCAACATGTGACGTAAATTTGAGAGAGCTTGAATATTTGCTCAGCTCTATAAAGAAAGTATCTAAGGTCAAATGTGGCCCCTCCCAAAGCATGAAGACATCATCGATATAGCGGATCCAGCATCTACAATGTTGTATGAAATTTTGATTTTGATATACATATGTCTCCTCAAAGTTGTCTACAAAAATATTCGCATATGTAGGGGCCACATTTGACCCCATTGCCGTACCACAGCATTGCTCATAAAATTCATCCTGGAACATAAAATAATTTTTCTCCAAAGTAATTTTCAAAAGTGTAATGACCAATCGTTTTTGTGCTCCATCCCAGCAAGGATCCCTATGTAAACATTGTTCCACTGCTTCTATCCCCCCTCTATGTGGGATATTGGTATAGAGGCTTTCAATATCTAGTGTAACCAGATATGTCTCATCGCTAATTGGACCCAGTTGTTTTAATTTATTCAAAAAATTGCCAGTGTCTAAGACAAATGATTTTTGAGTCTCCACATATGGACGCAATACCTTGTCTAGGAATACCGCAATCGGGTTAAACACCGATTGTACCCCTGCCACTATTGGGCGCCCCGGAGGGTGCTCCAGATTTTTATGAATTTTGGGCAGGGTATACAATACAGGAGTAACCGGATTGGGTTGCTTCAAAAACACTGCCAATTTCATGTCAATAACTTTGTTATCCACAGCTTCTTGTAAAATCCCATTCACCAATGCCTGTATTTTAGGTCATGGGTCAGTTGGAAGCAAAGTATATGTATTAGTATCTGCTAGCATGTTCTTAATGCCTTATACATAAAACATCCTATCCATGACCACCACTGCTCCACCCTTATCGGCGGGTTTAATTATTATATCCTTTCTAGCTTGTAGATTTTTCACGGCCATTTTTTCTGATTTGGTAAGATTAGATGTCTTATTATCGATTTTCCTTAATCTATACATATCTTCTAGTTTTTTATATCCCCTTTAACCATGTTTATATAGGTATCCACCCCTTTATTCAATTTGTCAGGTGTAAAATCACTTTTTAGATGTAAGTCAAACATGGGTAAAGTAAACATATTTTCATACATATTACCTGACGTATCTTTTACATTTTCAACTGTCCCCAAAATATGCTTTTAGTTTAATAGTTCTAAAGAATCGTGTTAATTCCAAATCCAAGTCAAAAAAATCCAGACTTGAGTCAGGGCAAAAGGATAATCCCTTTTGCAATATCTTATGTTCATCAGTTGTTTAAAGTACAAGATGAAATATTTACCACCAACGAGCAGGACGTTTCCGTTCCCTCTGTGGCCGGTCTGGTTTCCCCTTTGCTCCTGTGCTTCCTGCCACCTCTCCTTCTCCTTCTCCTTCTGCTTGACTGTCTTCTTGTGAGCCACCTAAAAATCCAGTGAATTTGATGAGGAGTCCGTGTCTGACCCCCTTGCTGTTGGCGCCATGTTTCTGGGCTCTTTCCTCCCACGTGTGTTGCCCCTGGGATTACCTCTCCATTGCCTCCGTGAGGTTTCCATGCGCATCCAGCGATACACTCTGCCGCTCTCATAGTCAACGCTATCGCGCTGATACTTCTGGCGCTTCCGCATCTCTACCTCTTCTGGAATGGCGCAGTGAGTTCTGCAGTTTACCACGTCCGACCTCAAACTTCTCGGCTGTCTCTGTGTTCCGCAGCTCTTGTCCAGCACAGCTTTTTTCTCCACACAGGTGGGAAGCTCTTTTTGTATGCGCTCCATTAGAGCCAATTCAAGATCCAGCGAGCATTTATTTAGAATAGATTCCCATCACTCTACAAAGCTTTCATCATCATGGAACATAGTGGGTCGTAAATGGGAGCGTAGGCCACGTGGGATCCGCTTCATTTTGTAGTATTCTGCCAAGGTCCTTTAAAATGCAGATCCAATGCAATAAAGCGTTTGCACTCTTTTTCCCATTCTCTGTATAAATTAATGGCATCTGGTTGGGGATAAAAAGTCTCTTTGTGTAGAGACCGCAGTTAAATCTTTGCCGCCTCCAATTCAGTATAGGCATAAGTAGTGGTTTTTTGAGACATCTTATCTCCTTTAGTCAATGCACGGATATGGTGAAATCTAGAACATATAGATAGACATCCAGCATTGGTTTTAAGCAGGCTTACTTCAAGGGGTGCACGCCAATTGATGTGTTCACCTTCACATTCTTTCAAACGACATGGAAAGAGGTAGCAGCACTCCCATCATAGAATAAAACCGCCTTATTTCAGAATTACATCTGGCACAGCAACGTTTCGGACCTCTTGGTCCTTTCTCAAGCTGACAAAGTATAAAAACTGCAGAGTGTAACTTCCTTAAATACCCACATTGGCAATGCCCTCTAGTGGTTGCACTTATCCACCAAATGTATTTTAAGCTTAACAGTAACCATCTGTAACCAATTACAATTATAATTACATTTTCAGATACAAAATACAAAGTTCACTTATTTGTTACATACAGGCTAACTTAGCTTTTTGTTGCTTCAATAGTCTCCAGTGGTCTCTAAAAGAGAAGCAAAGCAATTGTGACATATTAAAATTAATTTTAAATCAATTTTAAAACAACCAGATTATCATATTTATAACAGAGGGTACAAATCATATTCCTTGTTTAAACCACCCGGCATGAGGGTGCCAAGCTTTCTAATCCAATTTGCCTCACATTTTAACCAATTGTTTAACCCTGTCACCTCCTCTCCTGGGTCTGGGAATCTGTTGCAAAATCTGAAAATGCAATTGGGAAACAGCATGTCCAGCTTCTACAAAATGACCAGCTACAGGATTTTGTAATATCTTTCTCTTGATATCGATTTGTGTTCACCTATTCTTTCTTTTGCCTGTCTGGTAGTTTGCCCGATATACATTAAGCCACATGGGCACTTTATTGCATAGACTACAAAAGTCGACAAGCCATGTATAATATCCTTTGATTTAAACATAGTGCCCTTATGTGGGTGGTATATGCTGTCCCCTTTAATGCAGCTATTACAATGTTTACATGAGAGGCATGGTAGGTACCATTCTTTGTACCACAGAGTGTACCCTGTCTCAACGTCCTTCCTGCTCCAACATCGGCTCGCACTAGTTTGTCCCTAAGGGATTGTGCCCTCTAAATGACAATATTGGTGGATTTTGAAAAAAACAGGGGATCCCTTGACAGGCTTACTTTCAATATATCCCAGTGTCTAATTAATTTATCTTTGCCAACTTCTTTGGACAGAATATATAACCACTTACAAAAAGCCAAATCTATGCTCCCTGCTTTGGTATTTTCTCCCAGTCTGAGACATTGTTTCACCTTTATATTCTCTCTAAAGCCTTTTTAGGATAAACCCCTAGCAGTTAATTTATCTTTCATTTCATCCAGCCTAATTCCTCCAAAACATTTTTCTTTCTCGGATACTATCCCCTTAACACGTGCAAAACTGACGCGATCTTGGTACGACCTTTTTAAACATGGCTTGGGATGAAATGAAGAAATACAAACATATAGGGATTTTTATCCGTGGGCTTCACATACAAGGTCTGTTTGATATTTGCCAATAATTTTTATACACCCACACATCCAAAAAATTAATCTTTTAAATCAACATGTGACGTAAAATTTGAAGAGCTGAATATTTGCTCAGCTCTATAAAGAAAGTATCTAAGGTCAAATGTTGGCCCCTCCCAAAGCATGAAGAATCATCGATGATAGGCGATCCAAGCATCTACAATGTTGGTATGAAAATTTTGATTTTTGATATACAATTTCTCCTCAAAGTTGTCTAACAAAATATTCGCCATATGTAAGGGGCCACATTTGACGCCCATTGCCGTACCAAGCATTGCTCATAAAATTCACCCTGGCAACATAAAATAATTTTTCTCCAAAGTAATTTTCAAAAAAAGTGTAATGACAATCCGTTTTTGTGGCTCGATCCCAGCAAGGCAACCCTATGTAACATTGTTCCACTGCTTCTATCGCCACCTCTATGTGGGATATTGGTATAGAAGGCTTTCAATATCTAGTGTAACCAGAATATGTCTCAATGCTAATTGGACCCAGTTGTTTTAATTTTCAAAAAATTGCAGTGTCTAAGAACAAATGATTTTTGAGTCTCCACATATGGACGCAATACCTTGTCTAGGAATACCGCATCGGGTTACACCGATTGTTACCCCTGCCACTATTGGGGCCCCGGAGGGTGCTCCAGATTTTTATGAATTTTTGGCAGGGTATACAATACAGAGTAACCGGTTGGGTTTGCTTCAAAAACACTGCCAAATTTCAATGTCAATAACTTTGTTATCCACAGCTTCTTGTAAAATCCATTCACCCAAATGCCTGTATTTTAAGGTCTGGGTCAGTTGGAAAGCAGTATATGTATTAGTATCTGCTAGCATGTTCTTAATGCCCTTATACATAAAACATCCTACCAATGACGCACCACTGCTCCACCTTATCGCGGGTTTAATATTATATCCTTCTAGCTTGTAGATTTTCACGGCCATTTTTTCTGATTTTGGTAAGTAGATGTCTTATTATCGTTTCTCTTAATCTATACAATCTTCTAGTTTTTTTATAATCCCTTTAAACCATGTTTATATAGGTATCCCCCTTTATTCAATTTGTCAGGTGTAAAATCACTTTTTAGATTGTAAAGTCAAACATGGGCTGAAAAGTAAACATATTTTTCAACATATACTGACGTACTTTTTACCATTTTCAAACTGTCCCAAAATATGCTTTATAGTTGTAATAGTTTCTAAAGAATCGGTGTTTAATTCCAAATCCAGTCAAAAAAATCCAGACTGAGTCAGGGAAAGGATAATCCCTTTCAAATATCTTATGTTCATGCAGTTGTTAAAGTACAAGAATGAAAATATTTACCACCAACGAGCAGGACGTTTCCGTTCCCTCTGAGGGGGGGGGGGGGGGGGGGGGGGGGGGGGGGGGGGGGGGGGGGGGGGTGGCCGGTCTGGTTTCGCCCTTTGCTCTATGTGCCCTGGCACCTCTCCTCTCCTCCTTCTCCTTCTGCCTTTGACTGTCTTTCTTGTGAGCCACCTAAAAATCCAGTGAATATTGATGAGGAGTCCGTGTCTGACCCCCTCTGCTGTATGGCGCCAAACTGTTTCTGGGCTCTTTCCTCCACGTGTGTTGCCCTGGATTACCTGCTCCATTGCCTCCGTGAGGTTTTCACATGCGCATCCAGCGATAACACTCTGCCGTCTCATAGTCCACGCTATCGCGCTGATACTCTGGCGTCGCATCTCTTACCTCTTCCTGGAATTGGCGCAGTGAGTTCTGCGCGAGTTTTACCACGTCCGACCTCAAACTCTCGCTGTCTCTGTTTCCGCAGCTTTGTTCCATTCACAAGCTTTTTTTCTCCACACAGGTGGGAAAGCTCTTTTTGTATGCGCTCCATTAGAGCCAATCCAAGATCCAGCGAGCATATTATTTAGAATAGATTCCCATCCACTCTACAAAGCTTTCATCATCACATGGAACAAATAGTGGGTCGTAAATGGGAGCGTAGGCCACGTGGATCCGCTTCAAATTTTGTAGATTCTGCCAAGGTCTTTAAAATGCAGATCCAATGCTAAAAAGCGTTTGCACTCTTTTTTCCCATTCCTCTGTATAAATTAATGGCATCTGGT